>NW_026874363.1:0-164769 GCF_032173495.1 Musca vetustissima
GCTTCTATGCTATTATCGGGACAAGGGGTGCTTTCGTCAAGCAGGTGGGTAAGTTGAGTGGAGTAGGCCTCGGCTACCTTTGGTGTTTTTGCAGCTTTTCGACATCGAGTTTCCGTGCTGCGTTAGATCGCAACTTTGTGCCACATTAAGACGAGTGTGAACCTTGGCTGCCACAAGGTAGTGGTCCGAATCGATATTCGCTCCTTGGATTGATCGAACGTCTAATACACTGGACTGGAATGCCTTCCATCTATCACAACATGATCAATTTGATTTCCTCTTTGCTTGATCAGGAGAAATCCAAGAGGCCTTGTGTATATCGCGATGCTTGAATCTGGTGCTGCTAACTACCAGGTTTATTCCTGCCGCGAAGTCAATCAACCTCATGCCGTTGTCTGATGTTTCTTCATGACGGCTGAATTTTCCGACGGTGGGGCCAAAGATATTTTCCCTTCCAATTTTTACATTAAAATATCCAGCAGAATTTTAATGTCATGGCCAGGGCAACGATCATATGGTGTTTCTAGGCGCTCATAAATATGTTTTTGGTCTGCTCATCTTTGTCTTCGGTCGGAGCATGGTCGCATTTATGATCCGATTTGGATGAAATTTGGCACAAGTCACTTATTTGGCCCAAGGACGAACCCTATTGAAATTGGGAAAAATTGGTTCAAATTTAGATATAGCTCCCATATATATTTTCGTCCGATTTAAGGTAAATGGGGCACCAAAGTCCTTATATATCTTTCGATTTGCACGAAATTTGACACAGATTACTGAATTAGGTCCAGAATGATGTGTGCCAAGTTTCGAGAAAATGGGTTCAGATTTAGATATAGCTCCCGCATATAGTTTCGCCCGATTTTAGGTAAATAGTCCACCAAAGTCCCTATATATTTTTCATTTACACGAAATTCGGCATAGCGTTCTGTGTGCAAAGTTTCGAGAAAATCGGTTCAGATTTACATATAGCTCCCATATATATTTTCGTCTGATTTAATGTAAATGGTGCACCAAAGTCCTTACATATTTTTCGATTTGCACGAAATTTGGCATAGGGTAATGAATTACGTTCAGAATGATATGGGCTAAGTTTCGTGAAAATCGGTTCAGATTTAGATATAGCTCCCATATATATTTTCGTCCGATTTTCTGTAATTGCTGCACCAAAGTCCCCATATATCTTTCGATTTTTTTTATATTTCCCGGCACATATTAGCTCACTATTTCAACGGGTGATGAAAATAGCTACCTCAGGTGACACCTCGAGGAGGTCAGTGTCCGTGTCAATTGATATGAAATAGGGACCAAGATAAGCCTGGACTTCGCCATGTTAAAGCCAATCAGAGCCGTTGCTTGGTATCTATCATCCCCTAGGCCACGCCTGTAGATAACCCTTTAAAAATATTTTTTAAAAAATCCCAGCATTTAAATCCTTATTTCCCTTTCATTTTCTTTAAAAAACGACAGAACAAAAAATAATTCTCATATTTATTACATAATTTTTTATTCACTGCTGCTGATGGCGACGATGATGATGATGATGATGAATGAATTGTATTGTGAATAAAAAAACAACATGAAAGGACATGAAATATATTTAATGGAAATTGTGAATAAATTGGAAGGAAAGAAAATCATTATCATCAACATGCCTGTTACACGAGTGCCAAACACACACACAAATGCATACACAACAGAAGTCAGACCATCATAAGGAATAAACAAATACGTACACACATATTTCGCCGGTTAGTAGTGTGAGTAAATTGAATATGTCTGTCGAGATGAGAGATGTTTGAATCCTGCCACCATCATAATAACCAGTACGAGAGATGGTGTTTTTTTTCTTTGTTAATAATGCTTATAATGATGCTGGTATATTCGCCTGATGCTCCGGCTTCGACTTCTGCTGTTTGATGCCCTGATGATATTTTCTGTTGCTCTGAAATAATGCAGAACCATGGCGGATAGATAGTCAGTCAGTCAGCCAGACCATGGTACACAGTCATGAATATGTTGGACTGGCGAATGATGAATGAGTTTGCTGTTGAAATATGAAGTGTCAGAATGTGTGTGTGTGTGTGAATGTGTTTAATAAACAAAATGGCATTAATATAGTTGCTCATTTTTTCGCAAACATATTGTTGTTGTTGAGTATATCAAATACATTGTGTGTAAATAAATAAACATTAAAGTTGTTTTCGTTTTTTTCTCAAATAGGGGTCCAAAGGGGCATTAGGGGAACGATTGGGGGCAATGGTGTAAAGGGGAAAAATATTCTACATCGAATTTTAGTATAGGTCTTCAAATAAGAAAAATATATAAAAATATATATAAAACAATGGTTTTAAACTTAATAATTTTTGGCACTTTTTGAAATATGGCCAAAAACATGCCCCAAATATAATTTTAGGGGGTAGCTGTTAACGAGAAAAATATTCTGCATCGAATTTTACTATATGTCACAGAATACAACAAATCGGTATATTTAATATATATCTATGACATATCCATCGAAATTGGAATATATAAACAAATAGGTTAGAAACTTTTAATTTCTAGGAACTTTTTGGTATTGGACCGAAAAATCCCCCAAAAATTAATTTTAGAGGGTCAGTATTGAGGAGAAAAATATTCTGCATCAAATTTCACTATTGATCCCCGAACAGTATAAATCGGTATATATAATATTTATGTTCGAAATCGCGCTTGAAATTTGTGTATATAAACAAATGGTTGTGAAACTGCTAATTTCTTGGCATTTTTTTGTAATGGGACTAAAAAGCCCCAAAAATATAATTTTAAAGGATCAGTATTGAAGAGAAAAATATTCTGCATCAAATTTCACTATAAGTCGCCGAACAGGAGAAATCGGTATATATAATATATAAGCACGAAATATCGCTTGAAATTTGTGTATATAAACATATGGTTGTGAAACTGCTAATTTTTTGGCACTTTTTGTAATGGAGCCAAAAAGTGCCGAAAATAAAACTTTATAGGAGCTGTGTTGAAGAAAAAATTATTCTGCATCGATTTTTACTATAGGTCACCGAACAAAGGAAATCGGTATATATAACATATATCTAGGAAATATCGCTCGAAATGAGGGCATATAAACAAATGGATTGCAAACTACTATTTTCTAGAAACTTTTTGTACTGGGGTCCGAAAGTACCCCATAATATAATTTTAGAGGTTCGATTTTGAAGAGAAAAATATTCTGCATCGAATTTCACTATAAGTCACTGAACAAAAGAAATCGGTATATATAATATATATGTACGAAATATAGCTCGAAATTTGGGTATATACACAAATCTCTTAAGAAATGCTTATTTGTTGGCACTTTTTGTAATGGGGCTAAAAAGTTCCCGAAAATATAATTTTAGAGTCGGTCGGTATTGAAGAGATAAATATTCTGCATCGAATTCTAATATAAGTCATCGAATCCAAGAAATCGATAGATATAATAAATACCTTTGAAATATCGGTATAAATATAAAAACATTTTTTTAATTCTCAATATCAGACTAATTTTGAAAATTGGCCTAAAAGTCAAGTAGGGTACCTATTTTGAGAAATTTTGTTAATGAAAAAAATATTCTACATCGAATTCCACTATAAGTCGCCAAACATAGAAAATCGCTGTATAAAATATATATCCATGAAATACCACTACCAATGTAGGTATGTTTCTACGATTTTTGGTAATTATTTATTATTGCCCTTTTTATACCCTTCACCACACTGTGGTACAGGGTATTATGTCTTTGTGCATATGTTTGTAACAGGCAAAAATAATCGAGATAGACACATGGTTCCTTTTGAGAATATGCATAGAATCACTTTCTAAGTCGATTTATGCATGTCCGTCCGTCCGTCCGTCCGTCTGTCCGTCTGTCCGTCTGTCTGTCCATGTTAAATTGTAAACAAAGTACAGGCCGCATTTGTTATCCGAATTGGATGAAAATTGGCACATGTCACTTATTCGGCCCAAGGACGAACCCTATTGAAATTGGGAAAAATCGGTTCAGATTTAGATATAGCTCCCATATATATATTTAACCGATTTAATGTAAACGGTCCCTATATATGTTTCGATTTGCACGAAATTTGGTACAGCCTAATCATTTAGGTCTAGAATGATGTCTGCCAATTTTCGTGAAAATCGGTCCAGATTTAGATATAGCTCCCATATATAGTTTCGTCCGATTTCATGTAAATGGTGCACCAAAATCCCTATATATCCTTCGATTTGCACCAAATTTGGCATAACGTACTGAATTGAGCCTAGAATTATGTCTGCCAAGTTTTGTGAAAATCGGTGCAGATTAAGATATAGCTCCCATATATAGTTTCGTCCGATTTCATGTAAATGGGGCACCAAAGTCCCTATACATCCTTCGATTTGCACGAAATTTGGCATAACGTACTGAATTGACCCAGAGTCATGTCTGCAAAGTTTCGTGAAAATCGGTCCAGATTTAGATATAGCTCCCATATATAGTTTCGTCCGATTTCATGTAAATGGTGCACCAAAATCCCTATATATCCTTCGATTTGCACGAAATTTGGCATAACGTACTGAATTGAGCCTAGAATTATGTCTGCCAAGTTTCGTGAAAATCGGTCCAGATTAAGATATAGCTCCCATATATAGTTTCATCCGATTTCATGTAAATGGTGCACCAAAGTCCCTATATATCCTTCGATTTGCACGAAATTTGGCATGACGTACTGAATTGAGCCCAGAGTCATGTCTGCCAAGTTTTGAGAAAATCGGTTCAGATTTAGATATACCTCCCATATATAGTTTCGTTCGATTTAATGTAAATGGTGCCCCAAAGTCCCTATATATCTTTCGATTTGCACGAAATTTGGCATAACCTACTGCATTAAGCCTAGAGTGATGTCTGCCAAGTTTCGAGAAAATCGGCCCAGATTTAGATATAGCTCCCATATACAGTTTCGTCCGATTTCATGTAAATAGTGCACCAAAGTCCCTATATATCCTTCGATTTGCACGAAATTTGGCATAACGTACTGAATTGAGCCTAGAGTGATGTCTGCTTTTTTCGTGAAAATCGGTCCAGATTTAGATATAGGTCCCTTTTATTATAGATTGATTTTAAGTAATTGACGCACCAAGGAACCAATGAGCTGATAGGAACAAAACGTTCTGAAATTAGTAAAACCTAATCTGTGACAAGTTTGTTTCAAATCGCTTAATATTTGGATAGAGCTCCCATATATATTTTCCCCCGGTTTCAGGTAAATTGGGCATCAAACTCCTCATGTTAGTCAGATTGACATCAAATTTTGCACAACTTACAAAATTTAGCATAGAATTACGTAGTTGCGTTTTCCAGAAGTACAGACATAGCCCAACGGATGACCTATTTATATTTGTTTGAAGTCGGTTTACATACTTTATGGATATATCTAGGTAGATTCACATTTAAATAAATATCAACTATTTTAGTTCATCCAATTTCATTTTAATGGTCCTGTTGAATACAACCAAAGTGGTGAAGGGTATCATAAAGTCGGCCCCGTCCGACTTTACTACTTTCCTTACTGGTTTGAACTTGGGTCAAAAAGCCAAACAAAGCTTGATTGTACATGAATGATGTCAATGTGAAAAATATTCTACGTCGTATTTTACTATAAGTCGCCGAACAAATGAAATCTATAGATTCAATATATATCGGTAAAATGCCACTATCATGCCACAATTCGATATATAAATGCGATATCCTTTAAATTGTTTATTTTGCCGGATTTTTAAGTTTGGGTCAAAAAATCCCATTGCGCATCATTTTAGAGAAATTTTATTGAATTGAAAAATATTCTACATTAAATTTCACTATGGGTTACGGAACAAAAGAAATTCGTAACATTTAAATCGACCAAGAAAAAAATCAGTCTCAATTAGGGTATATCAAAGATAATGCTTAGAATTCCTTTGTTTTAGTTTAATTTTCGGGCCTTGGGATTTTTGATGCTATACTTCCATAAATATTATATTTAGGGGATTTTCATTAAAAACGGAAATATGGGTCACTATGGGTCAGCGAACACCTGAAATCTCTAGTTTTACTAAATTCTGAATAAAAATATTAGTTTTACATTGGATATGCAATTAGTTTCCCAAATTTATGACCATTTTGATTTGCTGGCCCATTAGACCCTCATAATTTCATTCTAGTGGAGAGCTGTCAATGGAAAACATATTTTGCATAGAATTTCATTATGGGTCACTGAACAAACGAAATTCGTAGCTCAAATATAGAACTATAAAATATCGATCTAAATTTGGATATATAAAGAAAATCTTTTGAGTTCCGTTTTTTGGTTTTATTTTTTACTATTTTCACTTTTGGGCCCAAAACTCCCATTTTTCTTGGGTTTAGAGGTTTCCTGCCAACGACAAAAATACTCCTCAGCAAATTTTACTATGGGCCCCTAAACAACCAACATCTCTATCTATGATATTTGTATTCGAATTCTTCATAAAAATGTCGGTCATAAAATTCCTAAATTTTTTGCTCAATTTACGACCATTTTCGTTTGTTGCCCATGAGAACCTCATTACCTAATTTTACGGGAGAGATGTCCCTGGAAAGAATATTCCTCATTAAAAAATATTCCTCATGAGTCACAGAACAAATATAATCTCCTACTCTAATTTAGACCAATAAAAAATTAGTCTCAAATTTGGTATAACCGGAGAATCTGCGGAAATTCCGTTTTTTTGTTATTATAGTGACTTTGGGCCCAAATCTCCCATAAATATTAGTAATAGAGGCTTTCTGTTAATGGCAAAAATATTCCTGACCAAATTTTACTAGAGGTCACTGAACAGATGAAATTCCTAAGTCTAATAAATATCAATAAAATTTGGGTTCTAATGCAAAAACATATTTTAAATACCAGTTTTTGGCGTAATTAAAATTTTTGCCCCAAAACTCCCATAAATACTAGTTATAGAGATTTTCCGCTAATGTCAAAAATATTTCTCACCAAATTTCACTAGGGGTCGCCGAACAAATGAAATCCCTAACTCTAATAAATACCAATAAAATATAGGTTCTAATTAGAAAACATCTTTTAAATCCAGTTTTTGTTTTAACCTTTTATGACTTTAATCTTTGCCCCAAAACTCCCATAAATATTAGTTATAGAGATTTTCCGCTAATGTCAAAAATATTCCTCAGCAAATTTCACTAGGGGTCGCCGAACAAACGAAATTTGTAACTCGAATAGATAGCAATAAAATATCGGTTTAAATTCGTGTTTCTATTTTCATGTGTTTTATTAACCAATGTTTAATAAAATTGCAGTGTGTTGCATACTTTTAGGAGTCATATATATGTTTTCTCAAAATATTAAAAAAACAACTGCAGTTCAGTGCATACTTTTAGGAGTGATTTTTAATATTCTTTTTATTTTATTTTCATTTTTTTCAAAAAAACAAAAAAAAAAAAAAAATGAAATTATCAAGAATCCATGATTTCCATCACGGCCATATTGTCCTTTCGTATGAAATTCCTGATTAAGAAATATTTTATTTAATTAATTATTTTAATTACTTGCTAGCCACTGCTGCTGTTGCTGCTGCTGCTTTAACAAAGAATTCTCCTTTGTAATGTCACAGATATTCGCTCTGACATTTATGCAGAACAAATTCTTGCCGGGCGTTCTTAATTAATTAAATATCCCAGGATGCCTTTGTGAGTGTGTATGCGTGTGTCTTGTTGTCCGCTTGTATTTCTTCGTATTTGCTTCTTTCATTAAATTATGTTTTAACTTGCTTTATGGTTTATTCAACTGTAAAGTTTTTCATAAATTTCAGCAACATTTTTTTTTCATTTCTCCGCCATGGTTGTCTGGTTTCTTTTAAAGATTTTGCTTTCGAACTTTTCAAACTGTGGAGATGTGGCGCAAAGTAAGTTTTTTGTTGCCACTAGACAAAATTTTCAAACTTAACCCATTCACAAAAAAAAAAAAAAAAAAACATTTCCTTTGCCATGGCCTTCTTCTTGAAAACTTTATTTAAGTTTTCCTTTTTAAATTTCCCCTTTTTAACTTGACACCACTTTCCCTTTTTTTTGCAAAGTGTATATCTTATTAAATGTAGCCTGTTAAATTAATTAACACCGAATTTAATTTATAAAGTTATTTGCAGCATTTACACAAATACACGCACACACACACACACACACAGATATACCCAGTGTTGATGGATATTTTTCGCCCTGAATGATGAATGGCCGGCAAATGAAATGCCGGGCCCAAAATGATAATCACTTTGGTCTTCATTTAATTGGTGTTAATTCCAAATAATGTTGCTGATAATTATATTTAACAAAATTTAATTTATGTACAACCCTTAAATAAGAGATGAAATCTTAAACAAAATAATTTTCAAAAGGGTTTTTGGTATTTAAAAATTGATTTATTGGAAATTAAATGGGAAATAAAAGGTTAGGAACATAAAAAATTATTTCTTGACTGAGATTTATATGCAGATTTCGAATATAAATATTATAGCTAGTGATTTCGTTTGTTCAGGGACCCATAGTGGAAATTCCTAAGGAATATTTCTGTCATTGGCAGAAAACGTCGATACCCACAAATTAGGGGAGTTATGGGCCCAAAATTGAAAGTAGTCGAAAATTAAACCAATAAACGGAACTCAAAAAATGTTTTTGATATACCTAAATTGAGACCGACTTTTATTGGTCGTTATTGGAGCTACGAATTTCAATTGTTCCGAGACCCATAGTGAAATTCTATGTAAAATATTTTTTCCATTGATACCACTTCCATAAAATGAGGTTATGTGGGTTTTTAGGGCAACAAATGAATATGGTCGTAAATTGATGAAATAAATTATGTAGCGCCACTAAGAAATTTATGACCGAAATATATATGAAGATTTCGAGTATAAATATTATAGCTAGGGATTTTGTTTCTTCAGGGACCCACTGTGGAATTTGCTGAGGAATATTTTTGTCATTGGCAGAAAACCCCTAAACCCACGAATTAGGGGAGTTTTGGATCCAAAATTGAAAATAATCGAAAATTAAAGAAAAATACGAAATTCAAAAATTTTCTTGGTATATCCAAATTGGATCCGATTTTTATTGGTCAATATTAGAGCTACAAATTTCGGTTGTTTCGAGACCCATAGTGAAATTCTATGGAAAATATGTTTTCCATTGACATCTCTCCCGTAAAACGATGAATGAACGTAAATTGATCCAAAAATATTGTAGCAACAGCAGAAATTTTATGACCAACATTTTTATGAAGATTTCTAATATGAATATTATAGCTAGAGATTTTATTTTTTCTGGGACTCATAGTAAAATGTTCTGAGGAATATTTTTGTCTTTGGTAGAAACCTCCTAAACCCACGAATTAGGGGAATTTTGGACCCAAAATTAAAAATAGTCGAAAATTATACAAAAATATGAAATTAAAAAAAATTCCTTGATATACCCAAATTGAGACCGATTTTTTATTGGTCTTTATTAGAGCTACAAATTTCGGTTGTTTCGAGACCCATAGTGAAATTTTATGCCGAATATTTATTCCATTCACACCTCTCCCATAAAATGAAGTTTTTAGTGACTTTTGGGCAACAAACCAAAAATGGTCGTAAATTGAGCAAAAACTAATGTAGTACCAATATGTTCCAAATTTATATGAAGATTTCGAGTATAAGTATTATAGCTACAGATTTGGTTTATTCAGAGACCCATAGTGAAATTTGCTGAGGAATAATTTTGTCACTGGCAGAAAATCCGTAAACCCACGATTTAGGGGAGTATTGGACCCAAAATTAGAAATAGGTGAAAATTATACCAACAAAGGTAATTTAAAAGTTTTTCTTAGTATACCCAAATTGAGACCCGCTTTTTATTGGTCGTTATTGGAGCTACGAATTTCGGTTGTTTCGAGACCTATAATGAAATTTTATGCCGAATATTTTTTCCATTGACATCACTCCCCTAGAATAAGGTTATGAGGGTCTTTTGGGCAACAAATCAAAAATGGTCGTAAATTATCCAAAATTATTGTACCACCAATAATCAATTTATGATCTAAATTTATACGTGGATTTCGAATATAAATATCATAGCTAGAGATTTCGTTTGTTCAGGGACCCACTGTGGAATTTGCTGAGGAATATTTTTGTCATTGGCAGAAAACCCCTAAACCCACGAATTAGGGGAGTTTTGGATCCAAAATTGAAAATAATCGAAAATTATACAAAAGCACAAATTTTAAAATTTACCTTGATATACCCAAATTGAGACCGACTTTTTATTGGTCGTTATTGGAGCTACGAATTTCGATTGTTCTGAGACCCATAGTGAAATTCTATGAAGAATATTTTTCCATTGATACCTCTCCCATAAAATGAAGTTTTTAGTGACTTTTGGGCAACAAACCAGAAATGGTCGTAAATTGAGCAAAAACTAATGTAGTACCAATATGTTCCAAATTTATATGAAGATTTCGAGTATAAATATTATAGATACAGATTTTGTTTATTCAGAGACCCATAGTGGAATTTGCTGAGGATAATTTTTGTCATTGCCAGAAAATCCCTAATTAGGGGAGTAGACCCAAAATTAAAAATAGGTGAAAATTATACCAACAAAGGTAATTTAAAAGTTTTACTTAATATACCCAAATTGAGACCGATATTTTATTTATATGAATTTATTTTGAATATATATATTTTATGCCGAATATTTTTTCCATTGTCATCACTCCCCTAGAATAAGGTTATGAGGGTCTTTTTGGGCAACAGACCAAAAATGGTCGTAAATTGTCCAAAATGATTGTACCACCAATAGTCAATTTATGATCAAAATTTATACGAGGATTTTGAATATAAATATTATAGCTAGAGATTTGGTTTATTCAGAGACCCATAGTGGAATTTGCTGAGGAATATTTTTGTCATTGGTAGAAAATCCCTAAACCCACGAATTAGGGGAGTTTTAGACACAAAATTGAAAACAGTCAAAAAATTTACTGAAACAAGGAATTCAAAAGTATTTTCATGACATATTTGATTTGTATCCGATTTTTTATTGGTATATATATGAATTACGAATTTCGGTTGTTCCCTGACCCATAGTGAAATTCTATGTAGAATATTTCTTCCATTGACATCTCTCCTCTAGAATGAAGTTATATGGGTCTAATGGGCGAACAAAACAAAAATGTTGCCAAATTTGGGAAACTAATTGTATATCCAATGTATTATAATATTTTGACAAAATTTAGTAAAGGTAGATATTTCAAGTGTTCGGTGACCCATATTGAAATTTACTGAGGAATATTTTCGTCTTTAAAGAAAATCCCCTAAATATAATATTTTTGGAAGTTTCGAAAAAAAAAACAAAAAGGTCCCAAATTATATCAAAAAAGGAAATAAAATAAAATTTCTGCATTTACCCAAATTGGAATCCATATTTTATTGATATATATTAGAGCTACGAATTTCGTGTGTTCTGAGATCTATAGTAAAATTCTATGGAGATTATTTATTCCATTGGCATCTCTCCCATAAAACGAAGTTTTGAAGGTCTAATGGACAAACAAACCAAAATGTTTGTAAATAACGGGATACGAATTTTATACCCAATTTGAAGCCGATATTTTGATAGAATATGTTAAAGTTACAAATTTCATTTGTTCGGTGACCCATAGCAGAATTTCCTGAGGAAATTTTTATCATTGACAGAAATCCTCTATAGCCAATACTTATGGGTTTTTGGGTCCACAATTCAAAATAATCGAGAATTATTAATTATTATACAATTCAAAATAATCGAGAATTATTCCAAGAAGTTGAACTCTATTTTTGTTCTTGATATACACATATTGAGACCCAAGTTTTATTGATCTATATTAAAGCTACGAACTTCGTTTGTTCAGTGACCCATTATGAAATTCTCTGCGGAATATTTTTTCCATTGACATCTCCCCCGTAAAGTGAAATTTTAACGAACTTTTAGCCACAATTTCAAGAATGGTCGCAAAATTTCCCAAAGTTTCTATTATCATCTGTTGGAGTCTATAATTTATTGAAATAAAGCAGAGCAACTGATTTCATTTGTTCGGGGACCTATAGTGAAATTTTCTGAGGAACATTTTTCTCATTTACATCCATCCCGAAAATAGGAAGTTATGTATGACTTTTTGGGTGAAAATTAAACAAATATGGCATAAATGATAAAATTTCAAAATTTTCACCAATTATACACTGTAGCCCAAATTGGAGGTAAAATTTTAGTGGTTTGCGTTAGAGCTATAAATTTCGTTTGTTCGGAACTATATAACGACATTTTGTGGCGAATATTTTTTCCAATAACAGCTCTCTCGAAAAATTCAACTGTGTAGGGGTTTTGGGTAAAAATTCAAAAAGGATCGAAATTTATCCATTTTTTATATATTCCATTGGCAACCCTTGTTTGTGGGTATAAAGTGATGGTGCCGATTTTGTTTAGCCGGGGACCCTTTATGAAATTTTCTGAGGAATACTTTTTTCATTGACACCTTTCTTGTCGAAGGAAGTTTTTAGGGAATTTTGGGCAAAAAAATCAAAAATGTCTAAAATTTTTCCTATAAATGAGTTAATAAGTCACGGTACCCAAACTGGAACTTAAAATAACTTGGTTTATATTGAAGCTATCGATTTCGTTTCTTCGGTCGCCTAGAGTGAAATTTTATACAGAATATTTCATCTATTGACAGGCTTTTCCAAAAGAGGGTCTGAGTAGAAGATTTGGGCAAAATTTCAAAAATGGTCCAAATTTATCAATTTATTTCATATACCCAAATGTGAACCCCTGTTAAGTTGGTATATAGTGGAGCTACGAATTTGGTATGTTCGGCGGTCAATGTTAGAATTTTATGAGGAACATTTTTTCTATTAATATCCCTCTTGTAAAACTTATTTTTAAGGGTCCTTGGGACAAAAATTCGAAATGGTCCAAAATTATCTCCAAAAATGAACTATTTAGTCAAGGTACCCAAAGGGTAATTTGGTAACTATTAAAGTTAACCATTTCGTTTCTTCCGCGACTTATAGTGAATTTTTATGGAGAATATTTCTTTTATTGATAGCATTCTCCAAAAATAGGTCTATGTTGGAGTTTTGGGCAAAATTTCAAAAATGGTCGAAATTTATAAATTTGATGTATATGCCCATATTTGAACCCTTGTTTCATTGATATGAGACAGAGCTACCAATTTGGTTTGTTCGGTGACCTTTATTAGAATTTTATGAGGAACATTTTTTCCATCGACATCCTCCATGTAGAAACAAGTTTCGAAGGACTTTTGGGCAAAAAAATCAAAAATGTCCAAAATTATTCCCATAATAAGTAAATAAGTCATGGTACCCAAAAGGGAACTCGAAATAAGTTAGTAAATAATAAAATTACCGATTTCGTTTCTTCGGCGACTTATAGTGAAATTTTATGGAGAATATTTCTTCTATTGATAGTTTTCTCTAAAAATGGGTCTGTGTAGGAGTTTCGGGCAAAATCTCAAAAATGGTCGAAATTTATAAATTTTGTTGTATATGACCATATTTGAACCCTTGATTCATTGATAAGAGGCAGAGCTACCAATTTGGTTTGTTCGGTGACCCCAATTAGAATTGTGAGAGGAACATTTTGTCCATTAACATCCTCCTTGTAGAAATAAGTTTCGAAGGATTTTTAACCTAAAAATTAAAAATTTTCAAAATTATTTCAATAATTTACCTAATTAGTCTAGGTACCCAAAAGGGAACTCAAATTTATTTGGTTTAATTAATATTTAAATCCCCTCTCTACTGTAGATGATATCTATTGGTTTCTCGATTCCATATCCTGCCAACTTCCAATCAATAAAACCAATCCCAAAACTCCTCCCAATAATTACATTTGCGGCCATATAAACCCCTTGGTGAATATCTGCAACGGATGTGCTACTAATTAAGCCAAAGATTTCAAAAAGAACACAAAATACTAGCCTTCATTTGCATGGTCTTCCGACATGACATCACAATACAGGATGTGTCCAACCACCACCAACACCTAATCCAAGGATTCAATTTTTCAATATCCTTTCGGATTGAAGAATGATCTGTAAAATCCTCCAATCGAAGACATACACACACAAGTCCTTTACAATCGGCTTTGGATTTTATTGTTTACTTTGCTTTTGTTGTGTATGTTGTTGTTGTTGGCTGTTTTGGTTTACAAATCCTAAAGGCATGGATCTCCCACCGAGTTGGGTAAGGAAGTTATGTGGCTAGTCAGTCAATCAGCCAGACGTTCATGACTTTATCCATTCAAAGTTGAGTGATGATGATGACGACGATGATGATGGTCTCTGGATGGGAATAGTAATAATGACCCAATATCCCAGAATAGTAGCTACAACAGCACTGATGCTAGGAATAATTACTCCGGACACCAGGGGCAAAGTGAATGGACAGGATGTTGAGTCCCTCCAGTCTCCCACCCTTAACTTCGACCATTGAGTTTTTGTTTGCATTTGTCAGGCACGAATCGTTTATTTTGTTTTGCGTCTAGCTGCCAACTTTGACGCCATTGGATTATGTGTGGATGTCGGTGTGTGCAGTCATGACCACCACCGACATGGATTTGTTGTCCTCTCCTGCTGCCATGGTAAATTTGTATTAATTTTCGTTGGCAACGTTTTCAAAGACCAATAACAACAAACAAACAATGAGAATAGACTTACAGAACGTCAGATCTAATTTAAAGACAATTTTTCTTCATTAAAAATAAGAACAACAACAACAATAAACAAGAAAATGACATTGTTATTAAATAAGTTTTAGTGTCCTCAGGGGGAGATAAAATGAAGAGATTTTCTTATTTTGGGAAATAAATGCCTAAAAGTAGGCAACAAACTTTACTTAAAGATTTAAAATTTTATTTTGGAAAATAATTTTAAATATGATTTATTTTCTTCCTTATTTAAGGGTCTTTGGTGATTTTAGAAAATGTTAGCCTAAAAGTAGGCAACATTTTTAAAAATTTTTCTTTTGAAAAATATTTTTTTTTGGGAAAATTATTGCCTAAAAGTAGGCAACAAATTAGCTGTATTAAAGATTTTAGTTGGAAATAAACAAATGAAACGTTAATTTTATAGGTAAGAAGTCGTGCTATCGATTTCGTTTAGCCGGATACCCCTAATGAAATTATATGAGGAATATTTTTTCATTGGCATCTTTCTGATGTTTTAATGGAAATTGTAGCTGAAAATCAAAATGTTCCAAAATTTCACACAATTAGTCAAGGTACCATTGACATTCTTCTTCTAGAATAAGGTTTTAAGGGACATTTGGACAAAACATGAATTTGCTCCAAAATAATTCCCATAAATTATACAATTAGTCAAGGTACCCAACTTGGAACTCAGATTTTATTGGTACGCATTAAAGTTACCGATTTCTTTTCTTCGGTGACCTATAGTGGAATTTTATGGAGAATATTTTTTTCATTATCACCATTCCCCAAAATTTAAGTTTTGGGGGACTTTTGGCCAATAATTCAAAAATGGTCGAAATTTATCATTTTTTTCTTATATATCCAAAATTGAGTCCTTGTTTCAATAGTATAAAGTCGACCTACAGATTTCGTTCCGATGGAGTCCCTTTATGAAATTTTTTGAGGAATATTTCTCTCATTTATATTCCTCTTGTAGAAAGACGTTTTCAGAGACTTTTGGACAAAAAAAATTAAAAATTTCCAAATTTTTACCCATTAATTACCAAATTAGTCAAGGTGCCTAAGCAGGAACTCAATTTTTGTTGGGACGTTCTGAAGCTACGGATTTTGTTTCTTCGGTGACCTACTGTGAAATTTTATGGGGAATATTTTTTTCATTGTCATCATATTCCAGAATTGAAGTTTTGGGGGACTTTTGGCCAAAAATTCGAAAATGGTCGAAATTTATCATTGTTATCATTGTACCCAAAATTGAGCCCTTATTTCATTTGCATAAAGTCGAGATACAGATTTCGTTCCGATGGAGAACCTTAATGAATTTTTCTGAGAAATATTTCTTCCATCTACGTTCCTTTTGTATAAGGCGTTTTCAATGACTTTTGGGCAAATAAATTACAAATTTCCAAAAATTTACCCATAAATAACCAAATTAGTCAAGGTGGTCAAATTGGGACTCAATTTTTGTTGGGACGTTCTGAAGCTATGAATTTCGTTTCTTTGGCGACCTATAGTCAATAATTTTGGGGAATAATTTTTCCATTGACATCATATTCGTAAAATAACTTTGAAGGGACTTTTTGGGCAAATAATTCAAAAATGGTCGAAATTTATCATTTTACTTTATATACCCAAAATTGATCCCTTGTTTCAATAGTATAAAGTCGACCTACAGATTTCGTTCCGATGGAGACCCTTTATGAAATTTTTTGAGGAATATTTCTCTCATTTATATTCCTCTTGTAGAGAGACATATTCAGGGACTTTTGGGTTAATAAATTACAAATTCCAAAATTTTACCCATAAATTACCAAATTAGTCAAGGTGCCCAAATTGGAACTCAATTTTTTTGGGAAGTTCTGAAGCTACGAATTTCGTTTCTTCGGTGACCTATAGTGAAATTTTATGGAGAATATTTTTTCATTGTCACCATTGCCCAAAATTAAAGTTTTGGGGGCCTTTTGCCCAATAATTCAAAAATGGTCGAAATTTATCATTTTATTTAATATAGCCAATATTGAGCCCTTGTTTCATTGGTATAAAGTCGAGCTACAAATTTCTTTCAGACGGAGACCCGTAATGAAATTTTCTGAGGGATATTTTTTCCATTTATATTCCTCTTCTAGAAAGACCTTTCCAGGGCCATTTGGGCTAATAAATTGCAAATTCCAAAATTTTATCCATAAATTACCAAATTAGTCAAGGTGCCCAAAAAGGAACTCAATTTTTGTTGGGACGTTCTGATGCTTAGTCAAGGTGCCCAAAAAGGAACTCAATTTTTATTGGGACGTTCTGATGCTATGGATTTCGTTTCCTCGGTGACCTATAGTGAAATTTTATGGGGAACAATTTTTTCATTGTCACTATATCCCACAATTGAAGTTTTAGGGGGCTTTTCAACCAAAACTCAACCATACTCGATATTTATAATTTTACTTTATATACCCAAAATTGAGCCCCTGTTTCATTGGTATAAAGGCGAGCTACGAATTTCATTTAGACGGAGACCTATAATGAAATTTTCTGAGGAATATTTTTTTCATTGACATTATTCATGTAGAAGTAGCTTTTAAGGCCCATTTGGGCAAAAACTCGAAATGGTCCCAAATTATCCCTATTAATTAAATACTTAGTCAAGGTACCCAAATGGGAACTTAAATTTTATTGGTACATATTGTAGCTACCGACTTCACTTCATTGGCGACTTATACTAAAATTTTATGAAGAATATTTCTTTCATTGTTAACATCCTCCAAAAATGGGTGTGTGTAGGAGTTTCGGGCAAAAATTCAAAAAATGGTGGAAATCTGCCAATTTATTGTATATACCCAACATTGAACCCTTGTTTTATGGACATAAAGGCGAACTACGGATTTTGGTTGTTCAATGACCCCTATTAGAATTTTGAGGAAAATATTTCTTTCATTGATATTATTGTTGTAGAAGGAATTTTTGGGGCATTTGTGGCCAAAAAATCAAAATGTTCCAAATTATCATTAACAATTAAGTTGTTAGTATAGGTACCCAACTTGCAACTCAAATTTCATAGGTACGGACTTGTGCCACAGAGTTCAGTTGTTCGAAGACCTATAGTGAAATTTTATGGAGAATATTTTTTCCATTTACAGCGTTCTCTAAAAATTGGTCTGTATAGGAGATTCGGACAAGAATTCAAAAATGGACGAAATTTATCAATTTTTTTTATACCCAAAACGAAACCCGGGTTTTATTGATGTAAAGTGGAGCTACGATTTTCATTTGTTCGGTGACCCTTATTAAAATTTTATGAAAAGTATTCTAAATCAATATAACAAAATAAAATTGTAATGATTTTGTATTGTATAGATTACTTTAAGAATATTTCCCATTTAGAAAATCGATGCCTTAAAGTAGGCTACAAATTCCATGTAAATAACAAATTGAATTTGTTGCCTACTTTTAATCTAAAAAAAAATTAGAAGATATATTAACGATTATTTTCCTTTTGTTGTTTCTTTAAGCTCCTTTTTCTAATATGGCATTTAAAAAATGTTGCCTAAAAGTAGGCACCACACTCAATATTAAAAAAAGGTAACTAGGATATCTCTGAAACAGGAAAACTTTAAAATGAGATTTTTTGTTTAATCTCTAAATGAAAAATTGGGATTTTTTTCTTCTCGCATTTCCTTAGCCCGCAAAAATAGATTTTCCTTTTTTCGTATATCTTTTAAACCACTTCTGTGGGAAATTGATGCCTAAAAGTAGGCAACAAATTAGTTATTAAAGATTTCCCAATGAATTGGACATTTTTAAGCATGATTTTGTTATTGTTGGTCTTTTTTCTTTTAGTTCCATTTGGTGTCAGGGCATTAAAAGAAATTTTGCCTAAAAGTAGGCACCACATTTGGAAAAGAAATCTGTGGAGAAGGGTATTTTAAAAAGGATATCTCTTTTTCCATCTTGTTTCCGGGAAATTAAAATTAGTTTCCTTTTTGGGTTGTTCGTAACCCACTTAAGCGAGTAATGACCAATAAAAAGATCTGCAGTTTTTTGTTTTGTTTTTTTTATCTTTGTATCTACAAATGACTGTTATTACCAGCATGAAGTGCAAAAGTATTAACTTCCCCGGTACTATTAAAAAACCCCTACCAAAGCCTTCATTACATGCCATTTAAGTATTTTAAAGTTTCCTTGTTTTATTACAGGATTTGTTCGAGCTCCCTGTCATGTTTTTCCATCGTTAAATAAAGAAACAATCATTAAAAAAAGTTTTCAGTTTTTTTCACGAAATTTTTATGCTGGCATTATCATTAAATAGATGTTAAACAGCAGATAGTCTCGAGAGATGTTGTACACGTGAGACTAATTTCATTAAGTGGCAGAAATTTTCCACAAACTTTTAACTATAAAAGTAAGAGAAAGGTACCCTAAAAGTAGGCAATAGGCTTTAAAATAAAAATGATTTAAAAATACACAAAATTACTATTTTTGATATGGATCCGAAATTACCATCGCTATTTTTTGGTTATGTATGGTATCTACAGGTTTCGATTGTTTGGTGACCCATAGTGAAATTTGATGGAGAATATTTCGTACATTGTCATCAATGCCATAAAATGTAGTTGTAATAGATTTTTCAGCCATGAATTAAAAAATGCCCAAAGAAATTTAATTCTAAAATTCAGTGTTTATTTACCTCCAATGAAGTCGAATTTCCTGGTTATACACTAAGCATAGAGATTTGATTTCTTCTAATACCTCTCATGAAATTCGATATAGAATATTTCATCCATTGCCAACAACTATCAAAAATGAAGTGTTGCTAGACTTTCGGGCAGGAATACAAAATACCCCAAAAATCTCTCCATTTAATACTTTTTTATTGTTTTACCCGATTTTTAGTGAATTTTCCCGGATAAATACGAGGAGTATAGTTTTGATTTCTTCGGTGACTTTTTGTAAAATTCGATATAGAATATTTTTTCCATTGACATGAAACCCTTAAATTCGAGATTTGTGGGAATTTTTAATAGATTTATAAAAACACCAAGAAAGAATTACTTATATTGGGAAATGTGGCGTATGAGTGTTGATGTGCATCATACGTACCAGATGACTTTGCTCAATCATGCTCCCAATGCATTGTTTTTTGTTTTCTAAATTACATTTGAAGAATATCGAATCCGTAAAATGGGATTGTGTGGGATTTTTGCTCGAAGTTAAAAAAAATGTAAAATTCGAAAAAAAAACTTATTTTCTCATATGATTTTAAATGTTAACAGATTTTTCTTTAATTTATAGAATATTTAGAGATTTTAGTTGGCTGGGGACCCACAGTGGAATTCGATGAAGAGAATTTTCATCTTTGAAAACTATACCATCAAAGGAAGAGCTAGTAGATTTTTGAGCCAATATTTGAAAAAACTACAAAATTATCCAAAAATACGTTTTTTACATATACATCCCAATTCAGGGCGTTATCTCGGGGATTTTTGTGGTATATGGAGGTTTCAGTTGGTCGAGGACCCATAGTGAAATTGGACTGGGAATCTTTTTTTCTATTGTCATCAAAACAATAAATGAAGTGGTGTGGATTTTTTAGACCGAAATTGGAAAAAAGTGCAAAATGACCCACAAATATCTTATTTTACATAAATCTAAATTCGAACCGGCACTTCGAGACTATGTATAATATTTAGAGGTTACTATCCGTTGGGGACTCATATTCAAATTCGATGAGGAATATTTTTTTCATTGGTAGCTATTCCATAAAATGAAATGGTGGTGCATTTTTGGCCCATATTTGAAAAAAAGGACAAAATAACCCAAAAATAAATTGTTTGACATAGATCCGAATTTAGGCCTATATTACGGTTATTGGTATAGTATTTAGAGGTTACAATTGGTCGCCGACCCGTAGTGAAATTTGATGAGGATCATTTTATCCTTTAGTTGTTATTTCAAAAAATGAAGTGGCGATGCATTTTTGGTCGTTGATTTAAAAAAAGGAAAAATTACCCAAAAATACGTTTTTTCAGATAGATCCAAATTCGGGCCGGTATTACAGGCTTTGGTATATTATTTAGAGGTTACAATTTGTCGGAGACCCGTAGAGGAATTCGATGAGGAACATTTTTTTCATTGGTAACTATTCTATAAAATGAGGTAGTGTTGGATTTTTGGCCGATATTTTAAAAAAAGGACAAAATTACACAAAAATACTCTTTATTCAAATAGATTCGAACTCGGGCCGTTATTACGTGATTTGGTATAGTATTTAGAGGATACAATTGGTCGGGGACCCGTAGTGAAATTCGATGGGGAACATTTTTTCTATTACGATTAAACCCAAAAAGTTGAGTCGTGATGGATTTTTGGCCAATATTTGAAAAAAGTGCAGAATAAACCAAAAATACCTATTTTTTAAATAGTTCCAAATTCGAACCACTTTTCCGACGTGATATATAGTAGATAGAGGTTGGAGTTGGTTGGGTACCCATAGTAAAATTCGATGGGGAATATTTTTGTCATTGACATTAACTTCATAAAATGAAGTTGTTGTATATTTTTTGGGACGAAATTTGAAAAAAAGTGCAGAATAACTCAAAAATAAGTATTTTTACAAATAGTTGCAAATTTGAATCGGGTTTTCGAGGTGATGTATAGTAGATAGAGGTTGGATTTTGTTGGGAACCCATAGTGAAATTTGATGAGGAACATTTTTTCCATTGGCATTAAGTCCATAAAATGAAGCTGTGATGGATTTTGGGCCGAAATTGGGAAAAAGTGTCAAATATCAAAAAATATCTATTTTTTTGTTTAGTTCCAAATTCGGATCGGGGTTTCGAGGTAATGTATTATATTTAAAGGTAGGAATTGGTTGGGAAATTCGATGAGGAACATTTTTTTCATTGATAGCAATTCCAAAAAGAAAAGTTACGATGGATTTTTTGGCCGGAAATTGGAAAAAGTGCAGAATAACTGAAAAATATATATTTTTATACAATTAAAATTCGAACCGATTTTTATAGTAGATAGATGTTGGAGTAGTAGATAGATTGTGGAGTTTGTTTGGGACCTATTGTGAAATTGAGGATCATTTTTTCCATTGGCATCAAGTCCATAAAATTAAGCTGTAATGAATTTTTGGCCAAAATTGGGAAAAACTGCCAAATATAAAAAATATCAACTTTTTGCATAATTCCAAATTCGAACCGGTTTTCCGACGTGATATATTTTTATACAGTTTAAAATTTTGAATTTTTGTCATTGACATTAACTTCATAAAATGAAGTTGTTGTATATTTTTTGATGAAATTTGAAAAAAGTGCAAAATAACTCAAAAATAAGACATTTCACTTGGTTGAGGATCCATAGTAAAATTCGATGAGGAACACTTTTTCCATCGGCATCAAAACCATAAATAGAAATGGTGATGCATTTTTTGGATCGAAATTGGAAAATTACGCAAAAATATCTATTTTTATATAAATCTAAATTCGAACCGATATTATGAGGTTATATGTAGTATCCAGAGGTTTCAATTGGTTGGAGACCTACAGTAAAATTTGACGAGGAATATTTTTTCCATTCACATCAAGTTCATAAAATAAGGCTGTGATGGATTTTTTGGGTCGAAATTGGAAAATGGGCAAAATTACCCAAATATATCAATTTTTATATAGTTCCAAATTCGAATCGGTTTTTCGAAGTGATTTATAGTAGAAAGGCATTTCATTTGGTTGAGGACCCATAGTGAAATTCGATGGGGAATATTGTTTCCATTGTCATCGAGTCCATAAAATAAAGCTGTGGTGTATTTTTTGGGTCAAAATTGAAAAAAAGTGCAGCATAACCCATAAATATATATATTTATATATATTCGAACCGTTTTTTCGAGGTGATGTATAGAATATAGAGGTTTCAAATGGTTGAGAACCCATAGCGAAATTTGATGAGGATAATTTTTTCCATTGGCATCAAAAACATTAAATGAACAGGTGATGGGTTTTTTTTGGGCTAAAATGGCAAAATTACCAAAATATATATTTTTTATAAAGATCCAATTTCGAACATATTTTTCGAGGTGATGTATAGCAGATAGAGGTTTCATTTGCTAGGGGACCCGTAGTGAAATTTGATGATGAATATTTTTTCCATTAGCATCAAACCCATAAAATGAGGTTGTGATGGATTTATTGATCGAAATTGAAATAAATTCGTGAAATTGCCCAAAAATTGCTACTTTTATATAGTTCCAAATTCAAACCGGGTTTTCGAGGTGATGTATATTTGATAGAGGTTTCAAGTGGATGGAGACCCATAATGAAATTCGATGAGGATTATTGTTTACATTGGCATCAAGAACATAAAATGAAGAAATCAGGATTTTTTGGCTAATATTTGAAAAAAATGTAGAATTACCCAAAAGTATCTATTTTGGTACAGTTCCAAATTCGAACCGGTTTTTCGAGGTGATGTATAGTAGATAGAGGTTTTATTTGCATGGTGACCCATAGTGAAATTGAATGAGGAAAATTTTTTCCTCTAGTAGCTATCCTGTATAACTAATACATGGGGTTCTAATGGGGATTTATTAAAAAAATAATCTGAAAAATATTTAAAAAAATATTTACATGAAATTTTATTCAAATATAAATTTATACATCTTATATATATATATATATATATACAATAAACTAAATTTATATTTATATTACGAACAAAACAAAAACAACAAATTTTAACTAATTTGTGTAAAATATTTTTTTAATTTTTACCACTTACCCCTTAGAAATATTTTTTCTTAAAAATATTTTCTATAAAATTGTTATTATTTTTATATATAAAAAACAGTCACTAGATTTTGCTTATAATAAAAATAATTTTTTTTCCTCTTATTACTTAAAAAAATCTTATTTATGAAATACTATTTTCAGCAGACGTATTACCGGTGCCTCAAAGGCCACCGATATAAAGAACGCGGCAATAAAAGAGACAACAGCATTACCAAAAAAGATGACGGTAATAAAATAGGGATTTAAATGTATGGTACCATCCATTTGATAGCCGGTAATTAGCATTATAACGGGATGTATCAAATAGGCACAATAGGTGAGGCGGGACAATGGCCAAAGGCAGCGGTAGGAGAGTATGCGATTCATGGTGGGTGATAAATTCCAACAGCAGGATAAGACAATCCAGATGAGAGCGGCACCAAAACCTGGAAGGAAATAAAAACAAAACATGTCAAACCTTGCTCCTCCCCTGCTTCTTCTTTTTCTTTCTTTTTTTCCAACTCACCTGTATGGGCAATGCTAACATAAAAAGCCGTCGAGACTTCGTCAAGTTCACCCTGCCAAACACCACAAATTATGAGTATTAATAAACCCAAACTCACCGACCATAACAAGGCATTCAGGCGTCCCGAAACTTTGGGTGCTGTACGCACTTTGCTCATAATATAACCGGTTAGCATACCTTACGAACAAAGAGCAAAAGGGAGAAGGAGAAAAAAGCCAAAAATTAAACATAAAACCATTAACAATGGTGTATCCAAAAATAAACAGGCTAAACTTACCCATAATATAAGGACCAACCCGTTGCCAGGGTTTATCATACAAAAAGTCAAAGGATTCAAAGGGATTGGATACCTTGTGGGTATAGTGGTGGCGTAGGGAGATTACACCCGACACTCCCCAAGATGAGGCCAAAAATGTGGCCAGTGTTAATATAACGGCCTTGGAATATCTGTGGAGAACAACATCATTAGAGGTTACTTATAAAAGGTATATCCCCCTTCCTCAGCTCACCTTGTCGAAAACATCAGCAAAATGGAGGCCATAATAAAAAATTGCATATCATTTGCCATATACCAACTCCAAATCATGCAGATCTCACTCAGCGGATAGAAATTGTTGATAAACAGAATGTTGCGCCACCAATATTTGCCACAAGTGTTGGGCGGCACGGTTGGCTGGAACACCGAGTTATCAAATGTTTGCCTGGAAATCAGAGAAAGATGAGAAAAAAGTCGAAGGAAAAAAATATGAAAAATATAATCTGAAAGGTAACAAATTGTGTGTGTTGTGTTTTTTTGTGTGTATGGCTTAGATAAAAAACAATAAATTTTGTCAATCAATGATTGATGGTTTCGATTGATTTTTTTATTTGCTTTTGATTTGAGGTTTATTAAAAATGATTGATGGCTACATTTTTCTATTCAACAAATTCCCTTTTAATTTGTGACAAAAGAAAATCGGGAGAATGATTAATTTAGGTGAAAGAAGGGGAACATGATTAGGCATGCCACAAAAAAGCAAAAAAAAAATAATTTTTAAAACCTTTAAAATCTCACAAAAATATTGAATTAATAAACATTTTTCAATTATGGGATACCTACACGTATGAGTGTGGTTGTTAATCATACGCTCCATGAGACTTTGTTTAAACATGCTCAAAATGCAATATTTGTCGATTACGGAGGATGTGGAAATATCACACAAATATATAATTTTGATGTATCTGCATTTCCTAGTCAATTTTTTCGAATTGTAATTCTTCGAAAAACAACCTCTCTTTATATACCGAACTTGAAACCGATTTTTCACGGATATCTGTTATAGCTACAGATTTCTTTACTTCCGTGAGTAGTAAGGAAATTTAATGTAGAATATTTTTTTCATTGACAACAAGCTCCAAAAATTAAGTTTTGTTGGACTATCGATAAGGTTTTCAAAAATACCGGGGAATTTTCAATTCAATAATTAAAATTTATGTTGTTCTATTTACAGTGCGGATTTTTCGTAGATGTACTAATCCGACAGATTCCTTTTCTTCGCAAACCCATAGTAGAATTGGATGAAGAACATTTTTTCCATTGACAACAACCACCTAAAATGCAGTGTTGCCAGACTTTCGGGACAAAAATACATAATGCTAAAGTTCTAAAAACTTTACACACTTTTTTAATATTTTCCGAATTATTTACGATTTTGTCGGATATATATTATATATACAGATTTCGTTTCTTCTGAAACCCATAGCAGAATTTTATGGAGAATAGTTTTTTCATTGACATCAACCACCAAAACCAAGTGTTGCCAGACTTTCAGGCAAAAAACCAAAATACGCAAAAATTTCCCAATGTACCACATTTTATTTGTTTCCATTACCAGGCGTATTTTCCCGTAGATATACTAATCGGACAGCTATAGTTTCTTCGGAGACCCATAGTAGAATTTGATGAAGAATAATTCTTTCACTGACGTCAACCATCAAAAATAAAGTGTTGCCAGGCTTTCGGGCAAATACACATAATGCTAGAGCTCTCAAAAATGTTCTCTCATTTTTTGTTATTTCCGATTTATTTTCGATTTCATCGGGTATACATTATATATACAGATTTCATCACTAGAGTAACCTATAGTGGAATTTTATGGAGAATATTTTTTCCATTAACATCAAGCTCCAAAAACGAAGTGTTGCCAGACTTTCAGGCAAAAACCAAAGTACGCAAAATTTTCCCAAAGTAGTATATTTTACTTGGCTCCATAAGCAGTCGTATTTTCCCGTAGATATACTAATCCGACAGCTTTCGTTTCTTCGGAGACCCATAGTAGAATTTAATGGAAAATAATTTTTTCATTGACAAAAACCACAAAAAATGAAGTGTTGCCAGACTTTCGGGTAGTTATACAAAATGCTAAAGTTCTAAAAATGTTAAATATTTTTTTAATATTATCCGATTTATTTAAGATTTTGTTGGATACATATTATATATACTAATTTCATTTCTTCGGAGGTCCATAGTATAATTTGATGGAGAATAATTTTCTCATTGACAACCGCCACCAAAAACGAAGTGTTGCCAGACTTTCAGGCAAAAAACCAAAATACGCAAAATTTTCCCAAAGTAGTATATTTTACTTGGCTCCATTAGCAAGCGTAATTTCCAGTAGATATACTAATCCGACAGTTTTCGTTTCTTCGGAGAACCATAGTATAATTAGATGGAGAATAATTTTCCCATTGACATCAACAATCAAAATTAAAGTGTTGCCAGACTTTCAGGCAAAAATACAAACTACCGAAGTTGTCAAAATTGTACATATTTTGTTCAACATTTTACGACTTACTTACGATTTTTTCGGATATATATTATATATTCAGATTTATTTACTGAGGTGACCTATTGTGAAATTTTATGTAGAATATTTTTTCCATTGACAACAACCACCGAAAATGAAGAGTTACCAGACTTTCAGCAAAAAACCAAAATTCGCAAAATTTTCCTAAATTACTATATTTTATTTGGGTTCATTAGCAGGCGTATTTTCCCGTAGATATACTAATCCGACAGTTTTCGTTTCTTCGGAAACCCATAGTAGAATTTGATGGAGAATATTTTTCCCATTGACATCAACAATCAACATTAAAGTGTTGCCAGACTTTCAGGCAAAAATGCAAACTACCGAAGTTGTCAAAATTGTACATATTTTGTTCAAGATTTTACGACTTACTTACGATTTTGTCGGATATATATTATATATCCGGTTTTATTTACTGAGGTGACCTATAGTGAAATTTTATGTAGAATATTTTTTCCATTGA
The DNA here is from genome assembly GCF_032173495.1 of Musca vetustissima. Lineage (NCBI taxonomy): Eukaryota > Metazoa > Arthropoda > Insecta > Diptera > Muscidae > Musca > Musca vetustissima. The sequence continues at coordinate 27,375 of NW_026874363.1, forward strand.
CAGCAACCACCAGAAATAAAGTGTTGCCAGACTTTCGGGCAAAAACTCAAAATACGCAAAATTTTCCCAATTTCCTGTATTCTAATTGTCTCAATTACTAGGCCATTTTCCCGCATATATACTATGAGGACAGATTTAATTTCTTCGGTGACCCATAGTAAAATTTGATATAGAATTATTTTCCCATTGACACAAACCACCAAAAATGAAGTGTTGCCAGATTTTTGGGCCAACAACAAAGGTACTCAAAAATGCCACTGTAAGAAATTACATTTATTATTTATATTTAACCTTTACCGATATTTTGCGGAATTTCTTAAACATTTTGATTTGGATTCTATGAAGGCCCGTAGTCAAATTTGATCAAGTATATTTTGTTCATTGACATCGTACCTCTAAATTGAAGATTTATTGGATTTTTGGTCCAAATTTCAAAATACCCATAAAATGTGCAAATTTACTAAATAAATCTACTATATATAAATCCCTACTAATATTTAACAGATATAAAGCATTTTTTCGTATAAATTGTGACCGGTGACCCTTAATAGAATTTCGTGAAGAACATTTTTTTCATTGACATCTAATACCTACAATACAGAGTTGCCAGACTTTTGGGCGGGAAACAAATATACAAAAAACTTTATTAAATATGTTCCTTTTATGTGACTATCTTTACAGCCAAATTTCGCAGATTTATGTTTTATATACGGATTCGGTTTCTTCGTGGACTATTAGTGAAATTCGGTGCTAAATATTATTATCTTTGATATCAAAGCCCTAACATCAGTTTTTGGGGGACTTACGGAGTTAATTTCGAAATTACCTAACAAATTATAAATTGACTAAATAAATCCACTTTATCTATTTTCCTACTAATATTTTATAGCTATAAAATAATTTTTTCGTATATCTTTTGTTTTGGTGACCCATAGTAGAATTTGATGGAGAATATTTTTTCCATTGACATCATGTAACTAAAATGAAGTGTTGCCAGACTTTTGTGACAAACATAAAACTACACAAAATTTTAATAATTATTTTACTTTTTTGTGACTATTTTCACAGCGGGTTTTCCCGAGGATATATTATATATACTCAATCGGTTTCTTCGGAGGATTGCAGTGAAATTTGATGGAGAATATTTTTCCTATTGACTTTGAACCTCTAAAATAAATTTTTGTGGGCCTAACGGACATTTTTTAAAGTTACTCAAAAAAATTAAATTGTACCAAATAAATCAACTATATCTAAATTAATATCAATATTTCCTAGCTATAAATTATTTTTGCATAGATCTTATGTTCTGGGACCCATAGTGAAATTTAATGGTGAATATGTTTTCCATTGACACCAAACCTCTAGGTAGTCGTTTTATAGGACATTTCACCGTAATTTCAAAGTGCCAAAAATATATTCCAAAATTTTCACATTGAATAAAGTCATTGGGAGCGTATGATTATTGTCGGTCAGCATACGCACCAGGTGACTTTGCTTAAATTCTGGGCCAACAAATAGAATGGTGTTCTAAAATATTTTATGATTTTTTTTATGAATTTCAATTCGACTCACCTCGTTGCAAAATCATTGAAAAATATCACAAATAAATATGTGGGCGTCAGACGTATATATCGGTAAATAATCACAATTGATGTGTCCACAAACCCCTTCTTCATAAATTGCGAAGTGCGATCGGCTACCTTTCGCTCCTGTTTCAAATACAGCAGGGTCACCAAAAATCCACTAATGAAGAAGAATGTATCAACGGAAAATGTGGCATTACCAACAAATTGATACCATATGGTGCGTTCGGTTATGATGCGGGTGAACTGAAAGTGTAAGGGAGAAAAAAATTCTAAAATGAAATCAGGATCGTAGAAATTATTTAAAAAAATAATAATTATAATTTTTTCTCTTTAAATTATTAAATATAAAATATTATTAAACTAAAAAATATCCGGAAAAAAATCAATATTTCATAACAGCAACTGGTGGCGTATGATTGACGACAGCACTTATACGCCACCATATGTAAAGCTTTATATTTTGCCTCCTTTTCCTCTCTGATTGAATCTTTTTCATGCTTTTCCATATGGAAGAATGAAAGTTTATCATTCACACAACATCCCTAATAGTCCGTTATCTCATGCCGGAAATGCAAACATGTCCTTATATTTCCGGCTTAAAGTTGTACTTCTAACAACTTCTTTTTTTTTGTAAAAATAACAATCATGCAGAAAAATAAATAAAAATAAAATACAATAGTCGAACATTGTCATTTACATATTTACCCGATTTTCTCCAATATTGAATATTTGCAGATATGTATGTACCATTATTGTCCAGAGTACGGATATGACGCGCAAGCCATGTACACAGGATGTTTGGGACTGTAACGAAAAAGAATGGAAGAAAGACAGACAGAATGAAAGGCAAAAGTCATGAAGAAAGCCAACTTTTTTGTGGATCAGAATTTTTTTGGGAGGGGAGGAGGAGCATAAAAAAGTGAGTGCCTGTGTGTGGATGCCAAATATTGGGGAAATGAAATTTTATTGAAATGGCTGGTGATGGTAGTGCTTAAATAATATAGGAATTTGTGCGAACAAATTTTGTTTTTTGGATATTGTATTGGAATATTAGTAAAAATTTTGAATATTAAATGGTTTGTGTTTCAGTTGCAATATGAATAAAATTTCGATTAGGTTTTATAACCTTTGCTATTGGAAGAAATTTAAATAAAGTCATTGGTAGCGTATGATTATTGTCGGTAATCATACGCATAGGTGACTTTGCTTAAAATTGACCCAAAAAATAGAATGAATAAAAAATTAGCAACATAAAACCAGTAAGGAAAGTAGTAAAGTCGGACGGGACCGACTATATGATACCCTTCACCACTTTGGGTATATTCAACAGATGAATCCTAACAGACGTCGCATATTTGAAGAACCAGTATATTTTTCATTTGGTCAGATATAGAGTTGCTTCTTACAATGGGACAAAATTATGTACATCAATTTTAAGCAAATATTAATCGGATTAATCGTTGATTATTTGGATAAATATCTGATAAACATGAGGAGTTTGGTGCACCTACATCTAAATCAGAACCGATTTCAACGAGACTTGCCAGTAATTAATTTATATTAACTAAAAGTCATTGTACAAAATTGTGTGGCAGTCGGACAAACTTTGGGTCTTCAGTACACAATTTACATTAAATCGAACGAAAATATATATGGGAGCTATATCTAAATCTGAACCGATTTTCACGAAACTTATCACACATTATTTTAGGCTTCATTAAGTACGCTGTGACAAATTTCGTACAAATCGAAATATAGATGGCGACGTTAGTGCACCATTAACATTAAATCGGACGAAAATATATATGGGAGCTATATCTAAATCTGAACCGATTTTCACGAAACTTGTCAGACATCACTCTAGGCTTAAGTCAGTACGATATGCCAAATTTCGTGCAAATCGAAAGATATATGGTACACCATTTACATTTAATCGGATGAAAATATATATGGGAGCTATATCTAAATCTGAACCGATTTTCGGGAAACTTAACGCAGATCACTCTAGACACAATTTAGTACGCTATGCCAAATTTCGTGCAAATCGCAAGATATATAGGACCTTTGGTGTACCATTTACCTTAAATCGGATGAAAATATATATGGGAGCTATATCTAAATCTGAATCGATTTTCACGAAACTTAACACACATAATTTCAGACTTAATTCAGTACGCTATGCCAAATTTCGTGCAAATCGAAGTATATATAGGGACTTTGGTGCACTATTTACCTTAAATCGGACGAAAATATATATGGGAGCTATATCTAAATCTGAACCGGTTTTCACGAAATTTAGCACACATCATTCTGGACCTAATTCAGTACCCTATACAAAATTTCATGCAAATCGAAAGATATAAAGAGTCTTTGGTACACCATTTACCTTAAATCGGATGAAAATATATATGGGAGCTATATCTAAATCGGAACCGATTTTCAAGAAACTTTGCACACATCATTCTAGACTTAATTCAGTACGCTATGTCAAATTTCGTGCAAATCGAAAGATATATAGCGACGTTGGTGCAGCATTAACATTAAATCGGACGAAAATATATATGGGAGCTATATCTAAATCTGAACCGATCTTCACGAAACTTTGCACACATCATTCTAGGCTTAATTCAAAACGCTGAGCCAAATTTCGTGCAAATCGAAAGATATATAGGGACTTTGGTACACTATTTACATAAAATCGGATGAATATATATATGGGAGTTATATCTAAATCTGAACCGATTTTTACTAAACTTAGCACACATCATTCGAGGCTTAATTCAGTGCGCCTTGCCAAATTTCGTGCAAATCGAAATATATAAAGGGTCTGTGGTACACCATTTACCTTAAATCGGATGAAAATATATATGGGAGCTATATCTAAATCGGAACCGATTTTCACGAAACTTAGCACACATCATTCGAGGCTTAATTCAGTACGCTGTGCCAAATTTCGTGCCAATCGGAGAAAATTTAAGGTTTTTCGTACACTATTTACCTTAAATCGGACGAAAATATATATGGGAGCTATATCTGAATCAGAACCGATTTTCACGAAATTTAGCACACGCTATGCCAAATTTCGTGCAAATCGAAAGATATACAGGGACTTTGGTGCAAAATTTACATTAAATCGGACTAAAATATATATGGGAGCTATATCTAAATCGGAACCGATTTTCACGAAACTTAACACAGATCACTCTAGACTCAATTCAGTACGCTATGCCAAATTTCGTGCAAATCGAAAGATATATAGGACCTTTGGTACACCATTTACCTTAATTCGGATGAAAATATATATGGGAGCTATATCTAAATCTGAACCGATTTTCAAGAAACTCATCACACAAGATTCTATTCTCAATTCAGTACGCTGTGCCAAATTTCGTGCAAATCGAAAGATATATAGGACCTTTGGTGCACCATTTACCTGAAATCGGAAGAAAAATTATATAGGAGCTGTATTTAAATCAGAACCGATTTCCTCGAAAATTGACACACATCATTCTGGACCTAATTCAGTACCCTATGCAAAATTTCGTGCAAATCGAAAGATATATAGGACCTTTGGTACACCATTTACATTAAATCGGTCGATAATATATATGGGAGCTATATCTAAATCGGAACCGATTTTCACGAATCTAAACACACATCATTCTAGGCTCAATTCAGTACGCTATGCCAAATTTCGTGCAAATCGAAAGATATATTGGACCTTTGGTGCACCATTTACCTTAAATCGGATGAAAATATATATGGGAGCTATATCTAAATTTGAACCCGTTTTCACGAAATTTAGCACACATCATTCTAGACTGAATTTAGTATGCTATGCCAAATTTCGTGTAAATCGAAGGATATATATCTAATGCTAGACTTACAGCCTGTTTTTGTAAAATTCCAAACGAACGAATTCGAGTGACTTACGACCAAACCTTTATTTATGTTTATAAATGTTTTCTGATTCCAAACAAAAATAAATGACATATTTTTCAAAACCAAGGAGTTTGGTCGTAAGTCACTCAAATTCGTTCGTTTGGAATTTTACAAAAACAGGCTGTTAATCCAGTGTGCTATGCCAAACTTCGTGCAAATCGAAGGATATATAGGGACTTTGGTGCACCATTTACATAAAATCGGACGAACATATATATGTGAGCTATATCTAAATCTGAACCGATTTTCACGAAACTTAGCACAAATCATTCTGGACCTAATTCAATCCCCTATACCAAATTTCGTGCAAATTGAAAGATATTTGGAGACTTTGGTGCCCCATTTACCTAAAATCGGACGAAAATATATATGGGATTCAACACACATTAGTTAAGACTTAATTCAGTACCCTATGCCAAATTCCGTGCAAATCGAAAGATATATAGGACCTTTAGTGCACCATATACCTTAAATCGGAAGAAACTACATATGGGAGCTATATCAAATGTTGAACCGATTTTTCCCAATTTCAATAGGGTACGTCCTTAGGCCAAATAAGTGAGCTGTGCCAAATTTCATCCAAATCGGATCATAAATGCGATCTGCACTTTGTTTACAATTTAATATGGATAGACGGACGGACAGACATGCCTTAATCGACTCAGAAAGTAATTCGATGTATATTCTCAAAAGGAACCATGTGTCTATCTCGTTTCCTTTTGCCTTGTACAAACATATGCACAAAGACATAATACCCTGTACCACAGTGTGCTGAAGGGTATAAATAGCTTAAAAAAATCTTGGCCATATCAGGACCCTGAAACTATTATTTGAAAAAATCCTAGGCCATATTTGGACCCTTAAATAATTATTTTAAAGATCCTGGGCCATATTTTGATTCTGAAATAATTGCTTTAAAAATCCTGGGCCCTATTTGGACCCTAAAATAATTATGTTTACAATTCTGGGTCATATTTGCCTGGACCTGAAAAAAATATTTTAATTTAAAGAGCTTCGCCTCTGTCTGGACCTGAAAAAAAAATTTAAAGAGCCTGCCCAATATCCGTGCTTGCACAATATCCTCTGGGTCATAAAAAACTTATGGGGCTATCTCGATTCCTTTTGCCTGTTACAAACATATGCACAAATACATAATACCCCGTACCGCAGTGTGGTGAAGGGTATAAATAGCTTAAACAAATCTTGGCCATATCAGGACCCTGAAACTATTATTTTAAAAGTTCCTAGGCCATATTTGGACCCTAAAATAAGTATTTTAAAAATCATAGTCCATATTTTGATTCTGAAATAATTATTTCAAAAATCCTGGGCCATATTTGGACCCTAAAATAATTATGTTTACAATTCTGGGTCATATTTGGGCCCAGAAATAATTATTTTGAAAATCCTGGGTCATATTTTGAGTCTGAAATAAATATTTGAAAACCCCTGGGCCATATTCGGATACTAAAATAAATATTTTAAATATCCTAGACCATATTTGGCCACCGAAATAATAATGGGCCCCATTTTGAAGCTGTAATAATTATTTTAAAAATCCTGGGCCCAATTTGGATCCTGAAGTAATTATTTTAAAAATTCTGGGCTCTATTTTGAAGCTGTAATAATTATTTTAAATATCCTGGGCCCAATTTGGATCCTAAAGTAATTATTTTAAAAATTCTAGGCCCAATTTGGATCCTGAAGTAATTATTTTAAAAATTCTAGGCCAGATTTTGTTTCTAAAATAGTTAATTTAAAAATTCTAGGCCCTATTTGAACCCTAAAATAATTATTTTTTAAATTCTGGGCCATTAATATCTGGACATGGAAAAAATTATTTTAAATTGCCTGGCCAATGTCTGGACCTGGAAAAAAAAATATTTTAAAGAGCCTCGCCTCTGTCTGGACCTGGAAAAATACTTTTAAAAAGCCTGCCCAGTATCCTGGCTTGAGTCTGGGTCTTAAAAAAACTTATTTTAAAGAGCCTGGCCTATATTTAAAAAAAATCACTTCTTTTTTTGCTGCATAAAAACTATTTTTACTTGAAAAAATATTTTTAAAACATCCTCGCCTATGTGGGCTCCATGAAAAATAATTTTTGAAAACTAACGCCCATTTTTGCTATTTAAAAAAATATTTAAAAAAAATTAAATATGGGTTCCCTGGTGCGTATGATGAACGTCACTACCAATACGCCCCGAGGAACTAGAGGGAGATTGAAGGAACTATTTTTCGATTATTATTTATAATTTTTCTTTCCGAATACCTACCTCTTTGGCCTCGTCCACATTCAGAATGCTGGTGGCATTCGTTTGAAAGGCAAAACACAATAAAACTTGTTCATGGAAACCTAAAGCAAAAAAAAAAAAGAATCAATTTTTGTTCTCAATAAAACATGCAAAAATTTTTTTTGGAAAAAAAATCTATTTACCCAACTGCTGTTTGGCCTCATAGGTCTCTGTCGCCCCAGCATTGCTGGTCGTCTCTATACGATATTCGGTATCATGTTGCGGGGTATGTGTGCCATTGTTATTCGTATTATTATTATTGTTTTCCGCATCACCATTCCTATTCGAATTGATATCGAAATCATGTTGTCCATTCCGATATGGGGATTTTTTGCCATTTATATCCCCAGGTGTTGGAGATTCTGCGGAGCTACAGTTATTGTTATCATTTAGTGTGGACATTTGATATAGTTCAAAAGATTTGCCATTTTCCGTGGCGGAGATTTGCTGCATATTGGCATGATCTACCTTGGTGCCACTTATCACGGAGATATTGGGATGCTGCAGGCGCTGTTCATTCAAATGGGATTGATACCAAGTGGCGGCTACAATCAGGACAATTAGGGTTAAGAGGAAGCTCCTGTAACATGAAAAATATTTTTTATTTGAGATTTGAGAGTTTTCGAGGATTATTCCTAACTTACGCAAATATTTGAAATTTCAATTCCCGCCAATAGCTATACAACCCAGGCACGGTCCTCACTCTCAAAATTTTCACCACCGTCATTTGTGTATTGTTGATTGAGCTCAGCATATTGGCATGTGGATCCAGCTCCATCAGATGTTGTACATCCTGAGCCGTACACGATTTCGGTAAACATTCTCCGATCTGTAAATTTGCCATAAATTTGTCCGGCAATTGCAATTTGAAGGCAATCAGGGCCACATAGAATTCAAATTCGAAATGTTTACGTTTCTCCGGATCCAATTGGCGATTGAGTTCATAGCAGAATTGCCGTTGACCCAACCATTTGTCATTACCAAACAATAGTTGACCTCGATAACGGGCAGAGGCATCATAGGCTGCGCACGCAGGAGGGAGGGTAAGACAAGAAAATAAAATAAAAAAATACAAAGAATTGTATTTCCACTTCATTGATTTTTTGAACACAAAAAAAAGAACTTCCTAATCGAATTATTTGCCTCATTTTCATTAAATGTTGCCCTGTCTGTAGTCGGATTTTTTTGTGGTCTATGTCTCCATTGAAGCGTAATAATGGCCATATTATAAGCCGCAAACTATTAATTGACCATTAAATGTATTGTTTAGATTTGTGTTTTTGCCACTGGAAGTGGTGAAAGGGGGAAGAGGCGGAGAACCTGCTGATTGAAAAGCCATAAGCGACAAATGAAGTGGAAATCATTGTTTGAAATTAAATATTAAAATTGAAAAGTAAAAGTAAAAGCGGGAAGTGGGGAAGAAGAAATTATAAATTAAATTCATTCGATAATAATACTGAAGCGTATGATTGATGACAATAATCATACGCTCAAATAATGGAGCGTATGATAAACTGCGATAATCATACGTCGGAAAAAACTATTTCTAAAAATCCACGCCTACGTAGGCTAGCCGAAAAAAATATTTTAAAAAAATCCACGCCTACGTAGGCTAGCCGAAAAAAATATTTTAAAAAAATCCACGCCTACGTAGGCTAGCCGAAAAAATATTTTTCGATTTTCAGGAAACTTAACAGACATCATTCTATACAAAATTCATTACGCTATACCAAATTTCGTGCAAATCAAAAGATATATAGGGACCTTGGTGCACCACTTACATTAAATCGGACGAAAATATATATGGGAGCTATATCTAAATCCGAACCGATTTTCATGAAACTTAACACACATCATTGTAGACCTAATACATTACGTTGTGGCACATTTCGTGCAAATCGAATACTATATAGGGACTTTGGAGCACCAATTACCTTAAATCGGATGAAGATAAAAATGGGAGCTATATCTAAATCTGAACCGATTTTCACGAAACTTAACACACATCATTCTAGACCTAATTCATTACGCTCTGCCAAATTTCGTGCAAATCAAATAATATATAGGGACATTGGTGCACCATTTACGTAACATCGGACGAAAATATATATGGGAGCTATATCTAAATCTGAACCGATTTTCACGAAACTTAACACACATCATTCTAGGCTTATAGCATTTCGTTGTACCAAATTTCGTCCAAATCGAATTATATATAGGGTCTTTGGTGCACCACTTACATTAAATCGGTCGAAAATATATATGGGAGCTATATCGAAATCTGAACCGATTTTCACGAAACTTAACACACATCATTCTAGACCTAATTCATTACGCTGTGCCAAATTACGTGCAAATCGAAAGATATATAGGGACTTTGGGGCACCAATTACATAAAATCGGCCAAAAATATATATGGAAGCGATATCTAAATCTTAACCGATTTTCAGGAAACTTATGAGACATCATTCTATACCTTATTCATTACGCTGTGCAAAATTTCTTGCAAACCAAAAGATATTAAGGGACTTCGGTACACCAGTTACCTTAAATCGGACGAAAATATATATGAGAGCTATATCTAAATCTGAACCGATTTTCACGAAACTTAACACACATCATTCTACACCTAATTCATTACGCTGTGCCACATTTCGTGCAAATCGAATACTATATAGGGACTTTGTTGCACCATTTCCCTTAAATCGGACGAAAATATATATGGGAGCTATATCGAAATCTGAACCGATTTTCACGAAACTTAACACACATCATTCTAGACCTAATTTATTACGCTGTGCCAAATTTCGTGCAAACCGAAAGATATTAAGGGACTTCGGTACACCATTTACCTTAAATCGGACGAAAATATATATGAGAGCTATATCTAAATCTGAACCGATTTTCGCGAATCTTAGCACACATCATTCTAGACCTTATTCCTTGCGCTGTGCCAAATTTCGGGCAAATCGAAAGATATTCACAGACTTTGGTGCACCATTTACATTAAATCGGACGAAAATATATATGGGAGCTATTTCTAAATCTGAAGCGATTTTCACGAAACTTAGCACACTTCATTCTAAACTCAATTCAGTACGCTTTGCCAAATTTCGTGCAAATCGAGAGATATTTACAGATTTTGGTGCATCATTTCCCTTAAATCGGACGAAAATATATATGTGAGCTATATCTAAATCTAAACCGATTTTTAGGAAACTTAACATACATCCTTCTAGACCTAATTCATTACGCTGTGCCAAATTTCGTGCAAATCGAATGATATATAGGGTCCTTGGTGCACCATTTACATTAACTCCGACGAAATTATATATGGGAGCTATATCTAAATCTGAACCGATTTTCACGAAACTTAGCACACATCATTCTATACCTAATTCATTACGCTGTGCCAAATTTCGTGCAGATCGAAAGATATATAGGGACTTTGGTGCACCATTTACCTAATATCGGACGAAAATATATTTGGGAGCTATATCGAAATCTGAACAGATTTCTCCAAAATTCACCACTCATCATTCTAGGCTTAATTCAGTACGTTATGCAAAATTTTGTGTCAATCGAAAGATATTTACAGGTTTGGCGCACCATTTACATTAAATCGGACGAAAATATATATGGGAGCTATATCTAAATCTGAACCGATTTTTACGAAACTTGGTAAACATCTTTTTAGACCTTATTCATTACGCTGTGCCAAATTTCATGCCAACTGGAAGATATTAAGGGACTTTAATCCACCATTTACCTTGCATCGTACGAAAATATATATGGGAGCTATATAAATCTGAACCGATTTTCAGGAAACTTAATACACATCATTCTGTACCTAATTCATTACGCTGTGCCAAATTTCCTGCAAATCGAATGTTGTTCAGGGTCTTCGGTGCACCATTTATATTAAATCGGACGAAAATATATATGGGAGCTATATCTAAATCTGAACCGATTTTCCCCAATTTTAATAGGGTTCGTCCTTGGGCCAAATAAGTGACCTGTGACAAATTTCATGCAAATCGGATCATTAATGCGACCTGTACTTTGTTTACAATTTAACATCTACAGACGGACGGACAGACAGATGGACATCCATAAATCGACTCAGTAAGGCAACCAGATTTTTTTTTCAAAAATCCACGCCTGAAAAGATATTTAAAAAAATAAAAATAAAAAAAAAACGGAACACTCACCCGACTGCGCCCATCGATAATTGCCATGCAACGCCGTCAAATAGGCCTGCATTTCCAGACCACATCCCGTCGACACCTTATTCCTTATATCCGATGTCTGCCAATAGAAATGGTCATAGAGATTTGTCATGATCTGAAAAACATTTGCCAATTGTAGGCTTTCGGCAGACTGATTATTCCCACCACTCGTATCCACCGGGGTCAAATAGTGATTCAGGCTATTGTGATTATTCAGCTGACCCTTGGGCTGGAGATCATCATGCTTCAATAGTTCTCTTCCCTTTTTGTTCGATTTCATTTTGAAAAGTTTCAAAATATGGGGACTGACAGTTGTTGAACTATATTCTAGGGTGGTGGAGGGCGTCGAAGTCATCTCCAAATTTGTTGTGGGCTTTTCCGTACTAGTTGTGGTAATTATGTCCACCTGCACCGACAAATCATCCTGCAGTGTTTCCGCATCGGGTATCTTAACATCTTCACTGTAGGTTAGCGTAGAGCCCACTTGCAAATTTCCTGCCTCCGTATCTCTGAGCAAAAGTTTTTCCTCCGCACTTAAATCTTTCTTTTTGAAATTTTCATGCTCCAGATCCTCCAAATCTCCCAGATTAAAATCAAATACCACTGGATGTAAATCTGTCTCTTTTAGGGGTCTGGGTTTTTCGTGAGAACTGAGAGGTTTCTCCAATGGCAAATAGGCTTTCTTTTTGCCGACCTTCAATGGCAAAATATCGGGATTTGGTGGCTTATCTTTTTTCGTCGAAAAGCCTTCTTCGTGTACTTCGTGCAGTATGGTAATATTCGGATTGTGTTGATGTTCAAGTTCCGCATTGAGGAGGGTAAGATTTTGTGAAGCGCCCATAGAGATTTGGGTGTAGAGGAAAAGGAGATTTAAAACGAAGGCGAGTGGTTGGATTTTCCACATTTTTAAGGCCAAGGAGGATGAAGGCATTTTTGTTGAATTTTTTGCAAATTTTTTTGTCAAGAATTTTGTTGTTGTTTTTTTGTATTTTTAATAAAAAAAATTTTAGAAATTATTTTTCCATTTTTTGTTAAGTTCGTTGTTAGCTTTGATACTCCAGTGTTTTGTAGGTCATTGCCGGATTTTTTTGTGGGTTTCTTGTCTTAATGTTTCACAATTGCTCGTCAATTCTAAATTGAAATAAAGAAAAAAATATATTTTTTTATTTTTTTATGCATATGGCGCCCAACGTGTGGCCTAATTTTTTTCTGTTCAAAATTTAGTTTTTCATTGCAGGATTTTTTCTGGTAATTTTCACAATTGCACTTCACTTTAAATTCAAATAGGCCCAACGTGGGGCCTAGTTTATTTCGGTTCAGATTTTGTTACTTTTGTTGGTATTTTCTGGCCCCTGACTCTTTTTAAATCACTTCACTCCTTCAATTTCAATTTTATTCCATTTTACTTTAAACCATTTATTTTAAATGGCGCCCAACGTAAGGTCTTTATTTTTTACTGAAGTGATGCCCAACGTGGGGCCTAGTTAATTTCTGGTGAACATTTTACCTTTATGTTTCATTATTGCATTTCACTTGTTAATTTAATTCATATATCCTCAAAAATGTATGATTTTTTTATAGAGGTGGCGCCCAACGTGGGGCCTAATTTATTTCAAATCAAAATTTATTTGTCCAGTAATGGAAAATTAGGTTTATTTTGTATAATTGGAAGCCACTTCTGGATTAAAAAAAAAATTAATAAATAAAAAATGGCGCCCAACGTGGGGCCTAGTTTATTTCGTTTCTGATTTTGTTACGTTTGTTGGTATTTTCAAGCCCCTGACTCTTTTTAAATCACTTCACTCCTACAATTTCAATTTTATTCCATTTTAATTTAAATGGCGCCCAACGTGGGGCCTAGTTAATTTCTGTTAAATATTTTAAATTTATTTTTCATTATTGCATTTCACTTGACCAAATATCATAAAAAATTATGAATTTTTATGTAAGTGGCGCCCAACGTGGGTCCTAATTTATTTTAGTTCACAATTTTGTTGTCCACTAATGGAAAATTGGGTTTATTTTGTATAAATGGAAACCACTTCTGGATTTAAAAAAAAAAAATAAATAAAAAATGGCGCCCAACGTGGGGCCTAGTTTATTTCGTTTCTGATTTTGTTACGTTTGTTGGTATTTTCAAGCCCCTGACTCTTTTTAAATCACTTTACTCCTACAATTTCAATTTTATTCCATTTTACATTAAATGGCGCCCAACGTGGGACCTAGTTAACTTTTGGTCAATATTTTATTTATTATTTTTCATTATTGCAAAAAATTATGAATTTTTATTTAAGTGGCGCCCAACGTGGGACCTAATTTACTTCAGTTTACAATTTTGTTGTCCACTAATGGAAATTTGGCTTTATTTTGGATAATTGGAAGCCACTTCTGGATTAGAAAAAAATTAATAATAAAAAATGGCGCCCAACGTGGGGCCTAGTTTATTTCTGATCTGATTTTGTTACTTTTGTTGGTATTTTCTGGCCCCTGATTCTTTTTAAATCACTTCACTCCTACAATTTCAATTTTATTCCATTTTACTTTAAATGGCGCCCAACGTGGGACCTAGTTAACTTCTGGTCAATATTTTATTTATTATTTTTCATTATTGCATTTCACTTGTAAATTTAATTCAAATATCATCAAAAATTTATGACTTTTTTTTAAGTAGCGCCCAACGTGGGGCCCAATTTATTTCAGTTCAAAATTTTGTTGTCCACTAATAGAAATTTGGCGTTATTTTGGATAACTGCAAGCCACTTCTGCATTTTAAATAAAATCAAAAGAAATTTGTATTATTTATTTTTTTAATGGCGCCCAACGTGGGGCCTAGTTTATTTCTGCTCTGGTTTTGTTATTTTGTTGGCATTTTCTGGCCCTTGACTTTGTTTTTTTTTAATTGCAATTATTTTCACTCCTAAAATTTCAATTTAATTCCATTTTTCTCAAATGGCGCCCAACGTAAGGACTTACTTTTATTTCAAGCAATTAACTATTTTGTTCTTCGAAATTGCTCTCCATCCATAAATCCATTTTAATTTAGTTGCAATTACATGTTGTTGCTCGAAACTTCTCCATAGCCATTATGGTTGTTCGCAACAATGCCATTATGGTTGCAAAACATGACAATTTGTGGTTCTCGAAATTGTTATTATAAAGTTTTTATGTTTTCGGTTCTTTAGTTTTTGTTGTCATTTCAAGCAACTACAACAATAAAACTACAATAATTTGGTCATAAGATACTCTAAAGTAAAGAATTTCAATTTCAAAAAGTTTTTTTTTTCTGGTTTGTGGTCAACGAACAAAAATATTTAACAGATAATTGAATTGTTCGAGTATACGAATGTATGTATGTGGGGCAAAAGGACAAGAAGGGATAGGAAGACAAAACAATTAAGTCAGAGAATCGAGGTGGGTGGACAGGAAAGATCAAGAAATACAGGCCTACTGTAATACTCATATTTTTTAAACATCCACGCCTATGAAGGCTTCCCAAAAAAAAAAAAAAAAAAAAAAAAATTTAAATCCACGCCTATGAAGGCGTGGAGCAGAGCTGAATGCTAACGGACACGTCCACAGGTTACGGATAGTGGGATCCCCATATTATTCATTGGATACCTGTGAATAACAAATAAACAGTCGCGGACAATCAGCGGGCTCAGGGCGAAAGTCTCGCAGGAAATGCCTATGATCCCTGAGCAGAATGGCGCCCCTAAATGTCATGTCAAAGGTTTGGGTTACTACCTTTCAAAGTGACCCCCCTAACGATGGGGTGTCATGCGACCTCGTGTCCATCAGCGTTTTAAGGTTTGCAGACAGGTTCCCGACTGTATTAGAACGGAGCCTCGTTGATAACTGGGCGCTTCAACAAGCTTATTCAGGCTTAGCTGCTAAGTCCTTGCAATGATAAGAGGCTATGCCATGGTCGACCTCAATCCCTCACATACAGCACCTTCTATGGAGCCGAATTGTAATACCACCCTAAGTCTCGAACTCTACAAGGTCAGATCTCAATGAACCGCCGCCAAGTGTTGACGACCCAGGCTACCTGCACCTCTCTTTTGCCTCGTGCCCCACTCTCGACGACGAAAACGAAAGCCTGGAGAAGCAGTCGTATATTCTCCTCAACTTAATAGGGGAAACCTGCTCTTTCCGCCTTCCGTCAGGAGAGCATCCCGAATCAGCTCTGGGATGACTCACCCTTGTCAGACGAGGAAGACATCATGGAAACTACAGTGATTAGCACTACGGTGACAAACACGGTAGCGATCATGGTGTCTCCTCCGAAGCAAGGAGAGTCCTCCCAGTTGCTGACTAGGGAAGTAAACCATTGCGAGGTTGAGGATCTGCACTCAATCTCAATACTTATCGTCGATAAGATGATGGATGATTCATCAGTACCAGTAACTGCTATTCAAGTCGATGCCAAGGAGATTGCTGCCAAGAAGATGTACCGGAGAGCAGTTAACTACTGTAACCGATTCATCGGACGGGACAACGACTCCATCACGGGAAAGGAGTTAATTTTAAATACTGATGAGACTCCCTGGTACTGATGAGACTCCTGTCGATAAAATGTATGGAGACTCCCGTCGATAAGATGATGGATGATTCAACAGTACCAGTAACTGTTAGGCAAGTCGATGCCAAGGAGATCGCTGCCAAGAAGATGTACCGGAGAGCAGTTAACTACTGTAATCGATTCATCGGACGGGACAGTGACTCCATCACGGGAAAGCAGTTCCTTTTAATCACTGATGAGACTCTCGATGAAACTCCCTGGTACTGATGAGAGTCCCGTCGATAAGATGATGGATTATTCATCAATGATGAGACTCCCGTCGATAAGATGATGGATGATTCGTCAGTACCAGTAACTGTTGGGCAAGACGATGCCAAGAGAAGGAAAGCAGTTAACTACTGTAATCGATTCATCGGACGGGACAGCGACTCCATCACGGGAAAGATGTTCCTTTTTTGATCAAGAGGAACCTCAAATTCATCCAGAGGGACTTCTTGATTGAAAGGATCCCCCCGACCCATTTCGAAGACCACCACGGTAGTCCCTTCAAAGAAGGAGAAACCTGTCGGAGGTTCTATTACACCTAGGAAGCTTATGCCTGAAACTTCTAAGCCTTCAGCACCCCCCAAGGGTACTGAGTACTGAGACGTCCCAGACACCAGCATCCACAAAAAGACGGAAGGTAGGGGACTGTCGAAGTCGGCACGAAGAAGAGCCTGTAAAAAGGCCTCCAAGAAGACCGATATGGCACAACCACCCTTTGTCAATCCACCCTCTGTCGAATTGCCAAAGCCGATACCCAAGGCTGTGACAATTAGGCAGGTGCTAGTGGATGCGCCGAAGCTAGCGAGCGCAAAGCAGTTGCCTGCGTCGGTTGGCCCTACCTCTGCGGCGGTTGCAACCCCGAGTGTCAAATCTCGGCCACAGCCCACAGCTGTAAAGAAGGAGAAACCTGTCAGAGGTTCTATTACACCTAGGAAGCTGATGCCTGAGACTTCTAAGCCCACAGCAACCCCTCCAAGGGTAAACTGAGTACTGAGACGTCCCAGACACCAGCATGCACAAAGACGGAAGGTAGGGGACTGTCGAAGTCGGTACGAAGGAGAGCCCGTAGAGCCTCCAAGAAGACTGATAAGGCAAAACACCCTCTGTCGAATTGCCAAAGCCGATACCCTCAAGGCTGTGACAATTGGGCATTTCCTAGTGGATGCGCCGAAGGTAGCGAGCGCGAAGCAGGTGCATGTGTCGGATGGGGCTATCTCTGCAGCGGTTGCAATCCCGAGTGTCAAATCTTGGCCACAGCCCATAGCTGTCAAAAGAATGAGGTCCTCGGAGGAACAATAACCTGCTGCAAAGAGATCCACGCAATCGTCAGCTGCACAAAGCTCGGTCTTAGCGTAACCTACAACGGCGCTCAGCGACTCTGCTGCTCCACAGTAGGTATCGGATGATCTGCGAGTAGCAATCATGGACCGAGCTGACCCTGACGGGATCATCAGCTGCACAAAGCTTTGTTTGCGTCGGTCGTAGCGTCGAAGGAGAAACCTGCCAAGAGCAGTGAGTGTATGGTGGAAACCAAACATCCAAACCGGATGATCTGCGAGTAGCAAGCATGGACCGAGCTGACCCTGACTGGGTGAAATATTATATTATATCATCAGCTGCACAAAGCTCTGATTCCTTTGCGTTGGTCGTAGCGTCGAAGGAGAAACCTGCCAAGAGCGGTTAGTGAATGGTGGAAATCAAACACGCTGTCTCGAAGCAGGTAGCCCAGAAACCTACAACGTCGCTCAGCGACTCTGCTGCTCCATATGAGATACCGGATGATCTGCAAGTAGCAACCATGGATCGAGCTGACCCTGACGGGATCATCAGCGAGCATAAATGGTTGCTGGTCGACAGCTATCTGAAGGACATCTTCCTATTCGACGAGATTGATCGACAGAGCCTACGGTTTGGCCAGACCTCCTTATACAACGGGGTCAAGGTTGTTAATTGTCGTACTAAGGAGACTGTGGACTTCCTTAAGAAGACAATTTACAGCCTGGACCCTCTTTGGGAAGGTAGCAGACTGGCAGCTGTAGCGGTCCAAGAGATACCAAGCGGTGTGGTAACCTCTGTGTAGATCCCACTACCTTCTAAGGGGCTGGAGAATGCACTAAGGGGTCAAGGTTGTTAATTGTTGTACTAAGGAAACTGTGGACTTCCTTAAGAAGACAATTAACAGCCTGGAACCTCTTTGGGAAGGTAGCAGATTGGCAGCTGCTGTAGCGGTCCAAGAGATACCAAGCAGTATGGTAACCTCTGTGTGGATCCCACCACCATTTAAGGGCCTAGAGAACACACTAAGATTTGTGGAAGAGCAGAACGACGACGGCCTTCAGATGAGGAGGTGGAAAATCCTCGCCTCATTTGAAAAGAACGGCGGTGTAGTCGCGTTGTTCGCTACCGATTCTGCTGGCGAGCAATACTTGAGTAAGAAGAGCTGACCCTGACGGGATCATCAGCAAGGACAAATGGTTGCTGGTCGACAGCTATCTAAAGGACCTTTTCGTATCTGACAGAGCCTACGGTTTGGGGGTCAAGGTTGTTAATTATCGTACTAAGGAGACTGCAAACTTCCTGAAGAAGACAATTAACAGCCTGGACCCTCTTTGGGATGGTAGTAGACTGGCAGCTGCAGTAGCGGTCCAAGAGATACCAAGCAGTATGGTAACCTCTGTGTGGATCCCACCACCATTTAAGGGGCTGGAGAACACACTACGGTTAGTAAAAAAGTAGAACGACGGCCTTCAGATGAGGAGGTGGAGAATCCAGCTACCGATTCTGATGGCGAGCAATACTTGAGGAAGAACAAGGTTGAATTTTTTAAGACCCTAAATAAATTTTAAAAAAATCCATGCTCAATTTTTGTTACTTGAAACAATCCCTACAATTTGTTGTGCAATAAATTCCGAACAAATCCCCTCGATTCCATTTAACCAAGCGAGGAGAAATACCTTTTTATGGCCTCAAATATTTATGGATTTCAGGATTTTTTTCCAATCTCCATAGCCAAATTTATTTACTTAATGCATCTATCCGGTGGCATAACCGAACTGAACTATCAAATTTCATTTGAATGGAAATAAATTGAATACAGGCCACCACCACAGCCTCGGGGGCGGGGTAGAAAGAGCAACAATGCAAAAATCAATAACTACGAAATATTTCGACTGTTTTTTTTTTGTCGGCCGAATTAAACTCGAAATACATTTATTAACGGATATGACTGACAGGCTGGACGCCATATCGACAGCATATGTTCGATATGGAGATAACAAATTTTTAACGAAAAAAATAGGGTAGGAATTTTTGTTATTAAATTTTCATGGCCGGAATTTTTTCGCAATTTTGTTCAGAACGAATTTCCGTCATCTCTTCAATTAAAAAAAAACTCGAAACTGAAATTATTGCACAATTCTGGAATGGATTTCACTTCGACAGCTGAAATTCAGTTGTTGTTCTTTTGTTGTTGTTGTTGTTTGGTTTTGTTGCCTCTCATATTTGTTGTTTGACCACTATCAACACCTGTCTCTCTTGCCAGTCGATTGTGCAATATGTCCTGTTTACTATTATGGCATGCTTTCGTTGTTGTTGTTTTTTTTGTGTTCGGATGACGTTGCTTGCCACACAGCACCAGTTTCCATTTCCACTTCAAGAGACGGTTGCTGCAATGGCCAACGCCAAGAAAAAAAGCAATACCTGTCTATGGGTAGATAAAAATCCGCAGAAAACAAGTTGAGTGTAATTGTAACAAAATAAGAAACAACAACAAACACAAAAACAACAACAAAAACTATGAAAATGAAATAGTATAGGATTTTATTTAAAACATTATCATTTAACTAAAATCGGACGAAAATATATATGGGAGCTATATCTATATCTGAACCGATTTTTACGAAACTTGGCAGACATTATTCTTAATCCAAATAAGTACGCTGTGCCAAATTTCGTGCAAATCGAAAGGTATATGGAGACTTTGGTGTCCTATTTATCTTAAATCGGACGGAGTATATATGTGAGCTATATATAAATCTGAACCGATTATCAAGAAACTTGGCACACGTCACTCTAGACTCAATTCAGTACACTATGCAAAATTTCCTGCAAATATCAAGATATATAAGGCCTTTGGTGCACCATTTACCTAAAATCGGGCGAAAATATATATGTGGGACCTATATCTGAACCGATATTCTCGAAACTTAACACACCTTATTCTAGACTCAATTCAGTACGCTATGCCAAATTAGGTGGACTTTGGTGCACCATTTACCTTAAACCGGACGAAAATATATATGGGAGCTATATCTAAATCCGATCCGATTTTCACGAAACTTAGCACACATCATTCTAGACTCAATTAAGTACCCTATGCCCAATTTGGTGGAAATCGAAAGATATATAAGCATTTTGGTGCAACATTTACATTAAATCGGACGAAAATATATATGGGACCTATATCTAAATCTGAAGCGATTTGCACGAAACTTAGCACACATCATGTTGGACCTAATTCAATGCTTTATGCCAAATTTCGTCCAAATCGAAAGATATATAGAAATTTTGGTACACCATTTACCTAAAATCGGACGAAAATATATATGGGAGCTATATCTAAATCTGAACCAATTTTCACGAAACTTAGCACAAATCCTTCTGGACCTAATTCAATGCCCTATGCCAAATTTCGTGCAAATCGGACTTTTATTCCGAATATGGGAATATGCTCGATTAGAGGTCGAAAGGACCTCTTCCTTACACTGACATATTTTTCGGATATTCCCAACATTCAGTACATATACAGCCCTGCTAAACACTTTTCCAGATTCCATTCACTGTGGGTACTGTTGTGACGTTCGGCATGTGGTCTATAGATCAAATAAAAAAAAAAAAAAAAAAAAAAAACAAAAAAATTTATTTATTAAGGGCCACTTAATCCGGATTAAGGGACACTTAATCCGGATTAAGGGTCCTTGACCCAATTTTAAGGCTTAAAGATTAAGGCATAATCCGGTATACTTAAAGATGGGTCTAGGACCAATATTTCGCGGCGTTACAAAATTTTGGGTCTACACAAAGCTATAATACCCTTTAAGGCCTTAAAACATGTTTTTAAAAACGCTCCACGCTCTTTTTTTAAACCTGGAATAATTGACGATTTGAATTTTTTTTAATTTACCGGTACTTTTCCTTATTTTTCTCTATTTCCCGGCTAACGAACAGAAAAAGAAAGTCAAAATAAAATCAGTGAAAAATAAAGCACTTCGGAAAAGGAAAAACAAAACCATAAAAGATAAACAAAGGAAGGTCTCCCACACACCACCACACCTAATCACGCTAGGCCATTTACAACAAACAAACAACTTTAATGGAAATTAATGTCAAGACCCGGGGAGATAAAAAAAAACGAAGAAAACCAAACAATGAATGAAAATTCATAAAAAATCCAAATCACAAAAAAAGTAAAGAAGAAAGTGAAAAACAAAGAAATGAAGAAATGAAGAAAATAAAAACAACAACAAAATTAAAAAAAAAAATCATGTTGATTGTCCAAAGTGATGCGTTTTCATGCCATTAACTCAGACTGCAGATTTTCTCTCTTTGCTGTCATTATTACGCAATCGGCCAAGTTGTGGACCAAAAGCAACAGCAACAGGTTATTATCAGGTCAGGTTTACAATAATAGATTTTGTCGGACATCAGGAAGCCAAAAAAGTTGCAGTAAAAAAAGACCTGTACCGGATAATGAAATACCATAATAATAAAAGTGCGTACAAAAACAACAACAACAACAAACAAACCGAAGAAAATTATAAATCAGGAAGTGTTTTCACGCTGATGGTGTTAATGAATTGAAATTAGGCATAACTAAAACTTAGGTTATGTTTTGCGGCAAAAGAGGGCTTTTTTTGTAGAGACCTTGAAAGGAAGAAATTCAAAACAATTTGAAATTCTAAATTCAACAAGTGAAAAAGCGTTAAGTTCGGCCGGGCCGAACTTTAGATACCCTCCACCATAGATATACTGACAGGTACATGAAATGAAAATATAGGGAACATACCAAAAAATTGACCTATACCGACATTTCTACAAACCGATTATGTAAACAATAATTTTTAATAGAAAATTATACCCTCAGCCTTATGGCTAATTAGTGTGTATACACTTTCACACGGTGTATACACATTCATCCGTTTCAGAAAAATTTGATTTCATCCCATCTTATTATTTCTTCCAAACTTAGTTCAAGTCCGAATTTGGGGAATATCATGCCTTCTGGTACATCCCACACAGGGGCTACGGCTAAGCCTAATTGCGGGCTATAGTTCACATATAGTTCATTATCGAACCGTACGTTCTAGTTTTTTTTTTTACCTCGATATCCTTCGCAGGTGAAATGATTACAACAAAGTGTTAGAACCATACCCAAAACGCGGAAAAATCAGATAATTATTTTAATATAAAAAATGGGGTTATATGGGGACTACCCCTAAAAGGGGTTGACTATTAATAATTTTTGGAAGGGAGATTTGTTACAATATACGGCTACAAAATACTAAATTTCAGGGAATTCGGTTGAAAAACGCGCTCAAGAACCTCAAAATACCGAAATTTTGGGGGTACCTATATATGGGGGCAACTAGAAAAAATGGACTAATATTTATAATTTTTAGTAGAGATATTTGGTACCCAATAAGAACTCAATGTACCAAATTCCAGCGTATTCGGTTGAAAAAAGTGCTCAAGAACCCCAAAATACCGAAATTTGGGGGTACCCTTATATGGGAGCTACCAGAAAAAATGGACTTATATTTATAATTTTTACTGGAGATATTTAGTACCCAATAAGAATCCAATGTACTAAATTTCAGCGAATTCGGTTGAAAAACGCACTCAAGAACCCCAAAATACCGAAAATTGGGGGTACCCTTATATGGGGGCTACCCGAAAATATTATGGGGGCTACCCGAAGATATTTGGAACCTATTATGAACTTAAAATACTAAATTACAGACAATTCGGTGGAAAAATACGATCCAAACCCCCCAAAATACTGAAAATTAGGTGGTACCGTTATATGGGGGCTAACAGAAAAAGTGGACCTATATTCATAATTTTTTGTGGAGAGATTTGGAACCTATTAAGAACCCAATGTACTAAATTTCAGCGTATTCGGTTGAAAAACGCGCTCAAGAACCCCAAAATACTGAAAATTGGGGGTACCCTTATATGGGGGATATCCGAAAAAATTCACCTATATTTATAATTTTTTGTGGAGAGATTTGGTACCTGTTAAGAACTCGAAATACTAAATTACAGCCAATTCGGTGGAAAAATACGATCAAAACCCCCAAAATACTGAAATTTAGGAGGTACCGTTATATGGGGGCGACCAGAAAAAGTGGACCTATATTTATAATTTTTTGTGGGGACATTAAGTACCCAATAATAACCCAATGTACCAAATTTCAGCGTATTCGGTTGAAAAACGCGCGCAAGAACTCCAAAATACCGAAAATTGGGGGGTACCCTTATATGGGAGCTATGTCTAAACGTGGACCGATATATCCCATCTTCGAACTTGACCTGCCTGCAGACAAAAGAAAGCCCTATGCAAAATTTCAGCATCCTATCTCAATTCCTTCAGAAGATAGCGTGATTACAACAGACGGACGGACAGACGGACGGACATGGCTAGATCGTCTTAGAATTTTACCCTGATCAAGAATATATATACTTTATAGGGTCGGAAATGAATATTTCGATGAGTTACAAACGGAATGACAAAATTAATATACCCTCCAAAGACATGCATTAGGCGTGATTTTTTTAATATTTTTTGTGGTTTAGAAAAACGGCGTGGAAATTTTAAAATATTTTTTTGGATTTTTTAAAAAAAATTTTCAAGTTGCTCCCTTAGGCGTAGAATTTTTATACCCTACACAACTATGTTGTCAGGGTATTATAGCTTTGTGCAGCCCCAAGAGTTTGTAACGCCGCGAAATATTGGTCCTAGACCAACATTTAAGCATACCGATCCTCATATATATATTTAGCTGAGTCGATGTAGACATGTGTGTTCGTCCGTCCGTCTGTTCATTATAATTTGTAAACACGATGCAGTCCACAGTTATGGACCAATTTACACGAAATTTTGCATGTAGGATGGATTCTGGCCAATGAAGACCCCTATTGTTTTTGGAAAAGATCGGTTAATAATTAGGGGATGAAATGGACCAAATACTTTATTTTTGTCGAATTTTCTGGTCCCTCCAGAGGCCGCAATTATGGCCCTAACATCGTGAAGCATCGTAAGGAGAAGGGAATCAGGCCAAAGAATAAGCGTGCCTGTTTTGATAAAGATCGGTCAATATTTAGCGGGTCAAATGGACCCTGACTTTTGTGTGAAAAATTAGAAATTTTCTATTCACAATGGCGTATATATTTACTCCCGAAGTATATAGACCCGAGAAGTTGATAATATATCAGAGAAGGAGAGGTTGGCCTTTATATTGATACCAATTATATTGTCGTATGTACTCGGATGTGGCTCCTTACACTTATATATTCACAGGTGCTTACGTACTCATATACTATTTATGAACCCATTAACACACTAGAGAGCGGAAATATTGCGCCGATCGCTTTGATATCTTCTATGAGGATCCAGGTATGGTCAAGGACAACGCCTATAATTTTCAGTGATGATCAGATAATAATATTGAGATGAAGTGGACCTAAAACTTATTTTTTTTTTTATTTTTTCAAATCGATCTATAGGCCACAATTGAAAGCTGAACATCACAACACAAGCCACGGTGAAGGAAATCTGGACAAGAAATTAGAAGGGCTGTACTGAATATTAGTAATATTTGTTGACCTCTAGTCGGTTAAGAGGATGCAAATATGTGGAAGTATTGCCCAAGCTCAGAATATAGTAACACAGAAAGTTCGATTGTCGTGGATGTTGTGTAGGGTATCATATGGTCGCCCTGACTATACTGCTCCGCTTACTGGTTTCAAAAATATTTTCAGGGTCTTAAAGAAGGCATGGCATTTTTAAAAAATATTTTTTTAAGGTAGCCTACATAGCCGTGGATAAAAACAAAATTTGGGGGTTCAGAAATAGAGGTGGATTAAAAAAATTGGGGTTTTAGAAATAAGCGTGGACTTTTGAAAAATATTTATACCCTTCACCACACTGTGGTGGTACAGGGTATTATGTCTCTGTGTGCATATGTTTGTAACTGGCAAAAGGAAACGACATAGACACATGGTTCACTTCCTGAGTCGATTTATGCATGTCCGTCCGTCCATATGTCCGTCCGTCGGTCAGTCTGTAGATGTCTGTAGAAATTTGTAAACAAAGTGCAGGTCGCATTTATGATCAGATTTGAATGAAATTCGGTATATGTTACTCATTTGGCCCAAGGATGAACCATATTGAAATTGGTGAAAATCGGTTCAGATTTAGATATAGCTCCCATATATATTATCGTCCGATTTAAGGTAAATGGTGCAGCAAAGTCCCTATATATCTTTTGATTTGCACGAAATTTGGCATAGGGTACAGAATTAAGTCTAGTATGATGTGTGCCAAGTTTCGAGAAAATCGGTTCAGATTTAGATATAGCTCCCATATATAGTTTCGTCCGATTTCGTGTAAATGACGCACCAAAGTCCCTATATATCTTTCGACTTGCACGAAATATGGCATAAGGTAATGAATTAAGTCCAGAATGATGTGTGTTAAGTTTCGTGAAAATCGGTTCATATTTTGATATAGCTCCCATATATAGTTTCGTCCGATCTAAGGTAAATGGGGCAACAAAGTCCCTATATATCTTTCGATTTGCACGAAATTTGGCATAGTGTATTAAATTAGGTCTAGAATGATGTGTGTTAAGTTTCTTGAAAATCGGTTCAGATTTAGATATAGCTCCCATATATATTTTCGTCCGATTTATGATAAATGGTGCAGCAAAGTCTCTATATATCTTTCGATTTACACGAAATTTGGCAAAGCGTACTTATTTAGGCCTAGAACGATGTGTGCTAAGTTTCGAGAAAATCGGATCAGATTTAGATATAGCTCCCATATATATTTTCGTCCGATTTTATGTAAATGGTGTACCAAAGGCTCTATATATCCTTCGATTTTCATGAAATTTGGCATAGTGTACTGAATTACGTCCAGAATAATGTGTGCTAAGTTTCGTGAAAATCGATCCAGATCTAGATATAGCTCCCATATATAGTTTCGTCCGATTTTGTGTAAATAACGCACCAAAGTCCTTATATATCTTTCGATTTGCATGAAATTTGGCATAGCGTACTGAATTAAGTCCAAAATGATGTGTGCTAAGTTTCGTGCAAATCGGTTTAGATTTAGATATAGCTCCCATATATATTTTCATCCGATTTTATATAAATGGTGCACCAAAGTCAATATATATCTTTCTATTTGCACCAAATTTGGCACGGTGTACTGAATTAAGTCCAAAATGATGTGTGCTAAGTTTCGTGAAAATCGGTTCAGATTTGGATATAGCTCCCATATATATTATCGTCCGATTTAATGTAAATGGTGCCCCGAAGTCCCTAAATATCTTTTGATTTGCACGAAAGTTGGCATAGCTTACTGAATTGAGACTAGAGTGATGTCTGCCAAGTTTCTTGAAAATCGGTTCAGATTTCGATATAGCTCCCATATATATTTTCGTCCTATTTTAAGGAAATGGTGTACCAAAGTCCGAATATATTTTTCGATTTTCACGAAATTTTTAATAGTGTACTAAATTGAGTCTAGAATGATGTGTGTTATGTTTCGTGAAAATTGGTTCAGATTTAGATATAGCTCCCATATATATTTTCGCCCGATTTTATGTAAATGGTGCACCAAAGTCCCTATATATCCTTCGATTTGCACGAAATTTGGCATAGTGTATTAAATTAGGTCTAGAATGATGTGTGTTAAGTTTCTTGAAAATCGGGTCAGATTTAGATATAGCTCCCATATATATTTTGGTCCGATTTTAGGTAAATGGTGTACCAAAGGTTCTATATATCTTTCGATTTGCACGAAATTTGGCATGGCGTACTGAATTAGGTCTAGAATGATGTGTGTTAAGTTTTGTGAAAATCGGTTTAGATTTAGATATAGCTCCCATATATATTTTCGTCCGATTTAAGGTAAATGGGACACCAAAGTCTCCATATATCTTTCGATTTGCACGAAATTTGGCATGGCGTACTGAATTAGGTCTAGAATGATGTGTGTTAAGTTTTGTGAAAATCGGTTTAGACTTAGATATAGCTCCCATATATATTTTCGTCCGATTTTAAGTAAAAGGTGTAGCAAAGTCCCTATATATTTTTCGATTTGCACGAAATTTGGCATAGGGTACTGAATTTGGTCCAGAATGATGTGTGCTAAATTTCATGAAAATCGGTTCAGATTTGGATATAGCTCCCATATATAGTTTCGCCCGATTTAAGGTAAATGGTGCAGCAAAGTCTCTATATATCTTTCGATTGGTACGAAATTTGGCATAACGTACTGAATTGTGCCTAGAGTCACGTCTGCCAAGTTTCGTGAAAATCGGTTCAGATTTCGATATAGCTCCCATATATATTTTCGTCCGATTTAATGTAAATGGTGCCCCAAAGTCCTTATATATCTCTCGATTTGCACGAAATTTGGCATGGCGTACTGAATTTAGTCTAGAAATATGTGTGGTAAATTTCGTGAAAATCGGCTCAGATTTAGATATAGCTCCCATATATATTTTCGTCCGATTTAATGTAAATGTTGCACCAAAGTCCCTATATATCTTTCGATTTGCTCGAAATTTGGCAGAGCGTACTAAGTTAAGTCTAGAGTGATGTGTGTTAAGTTTCGTGAAAATCGGTTCAGATTTAAATATAGCTCCCATAAATATTTTTTCCGATTTTTTTATTTTTTGTTAATTTTTATAAAAAAATTTGTTATATATATTTTTAATATATTTTATAAAAAAAATTTTTTTATTTTTAATTTCATCACTTTTTTACAATTTATTTCATTTATTATTATTTTTTTTTTTTTTTTGCCACAATCTCTTTCTATCGAATGTGGTAACTGGAATTCCAATTGGATTGCAACACTTTATTTTTATTTCGGTTGGTGTTTTTTTTATTTTTTTTATGATTCATTTCACAACAACAAAACAAAAAAGCAATTTCCTTAAGATTTTCTTTATATTTCTCTCTTACACACTACTCTGATGATGATGTTGGTGTGGTTGTTGTTGCTGCTGCTGCTGTTATTTGAACACTTGCCACATATGGGGCTGGTTTTTGTTTTTGTTATTGCGATTATATAATACACACGTTTAACATATTTTATATATATGTTATTTACGTAATTAAAATTTTGTTGGATATATTTTTATATTTTTGTTTTTAATTTAAAAAAAATCTGTTTTTAATTTTTTGAATATTTTTTTAAATATTTTTTTTTTTTTAAAAAATTTTAATTAGTTTTTGTAAGATTTTTTTTTTTAATTTTTTATTCCAATTTTTTTGTATATTATTTTATAAGTAACTATTTTTTTCTGTTAGATTTTATTTTTTTTTAAAAATTTTCAATTTTTTTTTATTTGGAATATTTTTTTAATTAAAAAATTATTTATGTAATTAGTTTTTGTTAGATTTTTTTTTTTTAATTATTGTTTTTTATTTGTATATGATTTTATACGTAATTAGTTTTATGTCTGTTATATTTTGAATTTTTATAATTTTTTTTAATTTTTTGAATATTTTTTAAATAAAAAAAAATTTTATGTAATAAATTTTTGCTACATTTTTTTCAATTTTTTTTAATTGTATTTTTTGTATATTTTTTTCTTAGTAAGTTGATTTTTTCTGTTAGATTTTGAGTTTTTTTTTAATTTTTGTTTTCAATTTTTTTTAATTTTTTGAATATTTTTTTTTTTAATTTTTTGAATATTTTTTTTTATTATAAAAAACAAAATTTGCTTCATTAGTTTTTTAGATTTTCTTATTTGTTTTTACATTTTTTGTTATGATTTTATTTATATATTTTTTTTTAAATTTGTTTCTTCAAAAAAAAATATTTTTTTTAATATTTTTATTTTTTTAAATATTTTTTTAAAAATATTTAATATACATATTTTTATTTTTTAAATAAATATTTAATTTTTTTTCAAAACAATTTTTCAAATCCACAATTTATTTTTTGCTTTGCTATTTTGCTTTTAAAAGAACCGCTCGAATGAAAGTAAAAACCGCAACTGATCATGCGCACTGGCTGCACAATTTACAATAGGCCCGGTTGGCTGGCTGGTTAGTTTTTCTTGCTTAGTTGCCCGACTGCCTGCCTGGCTGCTTGCTTGTCGGTCTATTTGTTTGTCTGTCGCTGTGTGTGTGTGACTAGACCAGCCCGTAATGTACCACAGACCAGCCAGCCAGCAAAGCAAGCTGTTAACGCCGAACGACAGCTTTTAACCATGATTGCAAAAAAAAACAAAGCATATACTAAAAGCAAATGGTCCTGGTTTTGGGGTAGATACGAATTTTGAATACCCTGCGGGGTAGACCTATAAGCATTCATTGGGAATTTTAAAGAATATTTTTTTTATATTTTGATTATAGGATGGGGAACCTTATAGACTAGTTTCCTTTTCTTATAAACTAATTTGAAATCCTCTGGATCCCTGATTAAAGGGGGCCCAAACAATGGCTTCCTAAATATTACAAAAAAAAAATTTATATCCGATATGAGTTCCTCTGGGCCCATGATCATATGGGGACCTGATTTTGATATGAGTCCCTTTGGATCCATGATGAAATAGCGACCTGATTTTTCAAGATTCAAGCTCTGAATTCAAAATTTTACCCTTCACCACACTGTGGTACAGGGTATTATGTGTTTGTGCATATATTTGTTACAGGCAAAAGGAAGCGAGATAGACCCATGGTTGCTTTTGAAAATATGCATAGAATCACTTTCTGAGTCGATTTATGCATGTCCGAAAGTCCGTCCGTCTGTTGGTGTTAAATTGTAAACAAAGTACAGATCGCATTTATAATCCGATTTAGATAAAATTTGGTACAGCTCATTTGTTTGGCCCAAGGGCGAATCCAATTAAAATTGGGGAAAATCGATTCAGATTTAGATATAGCTCCCATACATATTTTCATCCGATTTAAGGTAATTGGTGCACCAAAGTCGCTAGAAATCTTTTCATTTGCACGAAATTTGGCACAGCGTACTGAATTAAGTCTAGAATGTTGTGTACTAAGTTTCGTGAAAATCGGTTCAGATTTAGATATAGCTCCCATATATATTTTCGTCCGATTTTATGTAACTGGTGCACCAAACTCCCTATATATCATTCGATTTGCATGAAATTTAGCACAGCGTACTGAATTAAGTCTAGAATGATGTGTGCTAAATTTCGTGAAAATCGGTTCAGATTTAGATATAGCTCCCATATATATTTTCGTCCGATTTAAGGTAAATGATGCGCTAAAGGTTCCTATATATCATTCGATTTGCACGAAATTTAGCACAGCGTACTGAATTAAGTCTAGAATGTTGTGCGCTAAGTTTCGTGAAAGTAGGTCCAAATTTAGATATAGCTTCCATATATATTTTCATCCGATTTAAGATAATTGGTGCACCAAAGACCCTATATATTTTCGATTTCCACGAAGTTTGACACAGCGTACTGAATTAAGTCTAGAATGATGTGTGCTAAGTTTCGTGAAAATCGGTCCAGATTTAGATATAGCTCCCATATATATCTTCGTCCGATTTTATGAAAATGGTGCACCAATGTCCCTATATATCATTCGATTTGCACGAAATTTGGCACAGCGTTCTGAATTAAGTCTAGAATGATGTCTGCTAAGTTTCGTGAAAATCGGTTCATATTTAGATATAGCTCGCATATATATTTTCGTCCGATTTAAGGTAAATGCTGTACCAAAGTCCCTATATATCTTTCGATTTGCACGAATTTTGGTATAGGGTACTAAATTAAGTCTAGACTGATGTGTGCTAAGTTTCGTGAAAATCGGTTCAGATTTAGATATAGCTCCCATTTATATCTTCATCCGATTTAAGGTAAATGGGCACTAATGTTCCTATATATCTTTCGATTTGCACGAAATTTGGCAGAGGGTAATGAATTAGGTCTAGAATGATGTGTGTTAAGTTTCCTGAAAATCGGTTCAGATTTAGATATAGCTCCCATATATATTTTCGTCCGATTTAAGGTAAATGGTGTACCAAACTCCCTATATATCATTCGATTTGCACGAAATTCAGCACATCGTAAAAAAGGAATTTTTTCATATTCTGTTATAAAGTTCCTCTAGGTCCATAATCTGGACCCAATTTTTTAAACATTCGAACATCGAATTCCATAAGTTAAAAAACGGAATTAATTCCAGTAGGTCATTTTTTGGGTATCGAAACATTCAGTCCAAAAATTCCCCATAACCTCAAAATTCCGTTTCCCCATTTGTCCCCAACAACATCTCTGACGCACCATACCTTCCCCATCCGCCATGTAGGGTGCACCTCACACTACAAAAAAACCTGAACGTTCGTTTATGTTTCGTCTGGCCAAAATAGAGTCCATTCATTTCGTTCATTCAACATGAAGTTGCACAAAAACAGAAACCGCACACACAGAGAGACACACACACCACACACCCCACCAAACACTCAACCACATACCCCACCACACACACCCCACCACACACACTCACTCACATCGACACACTCACTCACATGGACACATAATGCGTTGTTGCAGCAACACATGAATGCAACAACGCCGCACTCACACATACGCACACACACCAAGCGTCAAATGCACATTACAATTGCGTTAGGTGGTGGTGATGGTGGCGCCCAACGTCTCTCCCCACCACCTTTCGACCATCCATTTAACTAAGTTAGCAGTTACTAAAAACAAATCTTGTGTTCATTTGAAAACGATTTTGTTGTTGTTTTTTTTCCGAAATTTATTTTCATTTCATGTGATGTGATTTTCATTTAATTTTCCCAATTTTTTCCAAACTGTTGTTTTGTTGTTGTTGTTCTGGGAATAGCTAACCTGGCAAAGGGGAATCACAGGGAAAATGGAATTTTTTGGGTAATATTTCAAAATAAAAAATAAATTGAAAAATTATTAGGAAATAGTTGGACATGCCTGGACGCTATGAGGAAATCAGCAGGACATAGTTTCGTTATTAAAAAAATCCCCATAAAAATTCAATGAATGTGGAACACCCATTTTTGAATTGATCTCTACATATGGGAACACTCAGAGAGGTTTCAATTTAAAATGCTGATTGCAGACCAAAAGATTTTCTCTGCGGACTAATTAGCAAACGACATAAATTGTATTTTATAAGCTCTCAAGGTTTTTACCAAATTAACACAATATGGCGCCCAACGTGGGGTTGATATATTTATTTATAATTCACGAAGATTTTTCCTGACCTAGAAATTCTCTGTAGGACCGTGAATTGTATTTTATGAGTTCCCAGCAATCTAATTACAAAAAAAATATGGCGCCCGAAGTGGAAATGATATTTTAGATTACAATTCAAGAAACTAAAACGCCTTTAGGTGTTGTTTTCTGCCCAAGAAATTCTATGAGCTATGAGGAAATCAACAGAACAGGGTTTCATTATTAAACAAAAAAATCCCCACATAAATTCCATGAATGTAGAACACCCATTTTCGAACTGTTCTCCTCATCTAGGAACCCTCAGAAAGGCTTCAATTTACAATTCTGATTGGAGACCAAAAGAAATTCTCTGGAGGACTAATCAGGAAACCTCATAAATTGTATTTAATGAGCCCCCCAACTAATTACCAAATAAACAGCATATGGCGGCCAACGTGGGGTTGATATATTAAATTACAATTCAAGAAGTAAAAATGTCGTTAAGTGTTTTTGCTGACCTAGAAATTCTCTGGTGGTCTAAATCCAAAAACCTCATAAATTGTATTTAATAACCTCTAAACCTATTTACCAAATAAGCACAATGTGGCGCCCAACGTGGGGATGATATTTTTAATAAGAATTCATGAAATAAAAAAAACACATCAGGTGTTTTTGTCTGACCTAGAAATTTTCTAAAGGCCTAAATCCCAAAAACCCATGAATTGTATTTTATCAGCTCCCAGCAATCTATTTACACAATAAACACAATGTGGCGCCCAAAGTGGGGTTGATACATTAAGGTATATTTCAAGAAGTTAAAACGTCCGTATTTTTTTCCAGACCTAGAAATTCTCTGAAGGACTAATCACCACACTTCATAAATGATATTCAATGAGCTCCCAACAACCTAATTACCAAATAAACACAATGTGGCGCCCGACGTAGGGTCCATATTTTATATTATCATTCACGAAGTAAAAACGTCGTTAGGAGCTTTTTCCTGACTTAGAAATTTTCAGAAGGTCTAATTCCGAAAACCTCATAAATTGTATTTTATGAGTTCTCAACCTATTTACGAAATAAACACAATGTGGCGCCCAACGTGGGGCTGATATATTAAATTATAATTCCAAAGGAAAAACGAGAGTTGTTATTTCCTGACCTAGAAATTTTCTGAAGGCCTAAATCCCAAAAACTCATGAATTGTATTTTATGAGCTCCCAGCAACCTATTTACCAAATAAACACAATATGGCGCCCAACATGGCGTTTAATATATAAAATTGAAATTCGTGTAATAAAAATATCGTTAGGTGCTTTTTCCTCACCTGAAATTGTATTTTATGAGCTCTCAAGCTATTTACCAAATAAACACAATATGGCGCCCAACGTGGGGTTGATATATAAAATTGCAATTCAATTTTTTAAAAAAAGGGGTTTTTTCTATTTTACCAAATAAACACAATATGGCGCCCAACGTCGAGATGATATATAACATCAAATTAAAATTCAAGATGTAAAAACGTAGTTAAAGGACTAATCTGGAAACCTCATAAACCAACCTATTTACGAAATAAACATAATATGGCGCCCAACGTGGGGTTGATATATTAATACATAATACAGGTTAGGTGATTTTTTGTCTGGAGGACTAATAAGAAAACCTCATAAATTGTACTTTATGAGCTTTACCAAATAAAAACTATGTGGCGCCCAACGTGTGGATGATATTTTTAATTACAATTCAAGAAGTTAAATTTTCGTTAATATTTTTTAATTAGCAATTTTTTGGAGGTCTAAATCCGGAAACCACAAAATTATAAGAGCTCCCAAACAACCTATTTACCCAATAAACACAATGTGGCGCCCAACGTGGGGACATTAAAACTTCATCAATTACAATTGAAGAAGTTTTAACGTTTTTTTCCTAACCTAGAAATTCTCTGGAGGTCTAAATTCGGAAATCTCATGAATTCTATTTTATAAGCTCCCAACAACCTATTTACCATATAAAGACAATATGGCGCCCAACGTGGGGTTGATATATTAAATTAGAATTCAAGAAGTAAAAATTCAAGAAGTGTTTCTTCGTGAACTAGAAATTTTATGGAGGTCTAAATTTTATTTTATGAACTACCAACAACATGTTTACAAACTAAAAAAAATATGGCGCCCAACGTGGGGTCAATAATAAATTACAATTCAAGAAGTAAAAATATTGTTAAATTCGAATTAGCCATTGATAAAATATCCTCTGAAAATTCATAGATAACATATAAAATTTATTATTCCAAGAAAGAGCCCTCTACTTTTTATACAAAATTTGTAAATATTGGACTATTTTTTATGGAACCTCCCTATAAAGTTGCCTCTTCAATATCGGCATTCTGGAGGTTTTGGGTACATATTTCAATCGATTTGCCTGGAATTTGGTATTTTGGGGTCTCATTGGGAATAAAATCTCCCTACCAAAAATTATCGATATGGGTCCATTATTTTGGGTAGCTCCCATAGAGCAGTACCCCTAATATTTCGGGGGGCTTGGGCATATATTTCAACCTAATTGGCTATAATTTGATTATTAAGGTTCTCATGAGGTGGCAAATCTTCCTATCAAAAATTATAAAAATCGGCCCATGTTTTCGTGCTCCCATATAAGAGTTCCGCTTCATATTCGGTATTTTGGGGCACATTTTTTCAACTGAATGGCTGTAATTTGGTATTTCGGGTTCTCATAGGGTGGTAAATCTTCCTACCACTTTTTTTCAAATTCGGTCCATGTTTCGGGGTAGCTTCCATAGAGCCGTACCCCCAATTATTCGATATTTTGAGGATCTTGGACACGTTTTTTAATCGAATTAGCTGTAAATTGGTATTTTGGGTTCTCATTGCTTTGTGAATTTCCCTACAAGAAACCATCAATATTGACCCATGTTTCGGGGTAGCCTCCATAGAGCGGTACCCTTAATTTTTCGGTATTTGGCGGATTTTTCTATTGTTTTTCGACCGAATGGACTGTAATTTGGTATTTTGGGTTCTCATTGGGTGGAAAATCTTCCTACCAAAAATTATCAAAATAGGTCCATGTTTCAGGGTACCATTAGTTATTCGATATTTTAAGGATCTTGGACACGTTTTCCAACCGAATGGGCTGTAATTTGGTATTTTAGGTTCTCATGGGGTGGCAAATCTACCTACCAACATTTTTCAAATTCGGTTCATGTTTCGGGGTAGCTTCCAATGAGCGGTACCCTTAGTTTTTCGGTATTTTGAGGTTATTGGACACGTTTTTCAATTAATTGGGCTGGAATTTGTTATTTTGGGTTCTCATTGGGCGCTATATCTGCTTACCAAAAAATGTGAAAATAGGTCCACGTTTTGGTATAGCTCCCATAGAGCGGTACCCCCAATTATTCGATATTTTGGGAATATTGAACACGTTTTTTCAACCAAATGAAATGGAATTTGGTATTTTGGATACTCATTATGTTCCAAATCTTCTTACCAAAAATTATCAAAATGGGTCCACGTTTTGATTTAGCCCCCATTGAGCGGTACCCTCAATTATTATATATTTTGAGGATTTTATGCACTATTTTTAACCGAATGGGCTGCAATTATGTATTTTGAGTTCTCATTGGATGGCAAATCTTCCTACCAAAAATGATCAAAATCGGTCCACGTTTTTATATAGCTCCCATATAACGATTCCGGTTCATATTCGGTATATTGGGGGTTTTGAGCACGTTTTCCAACCGAATGACCTGAAATTTAGTATTTCGGGTTCTCATTGGGTTCCAAATCTTCCTACAAAAAATTATTAATATTGGTTAATTTTTCGGGATAGTCCCCATAGAGCGGTACCCTTAATTTTTAGATATTTAGCGGACAATGGACACGTTTTCCACGCGAATGGGCTGCAATTTGGTATTTCCGGTTCTCATTGGGTTCCAAATTTTCCTACCAAAAATTAAGAAATTCGGTAAACGTTTTGATATAGCTCCCATATAACAATTCCGCTCCATATTCGGTATTTTGAGGATCTTGGACACGTTTTTCAACCGAATGGGCTTAAATTTACTATTTTGGGTTCTCATTGAGTGGCAATTCTGCCTACCAAAAATTATTAATATTGGTTAATTTTTGGAGGTAGTCTCCATAGAGCAGTACCCTAATTTTTCGATATTTAGCGGATAATGGACAAGTTTACCAATCGATTGCGTTGTAATTTGGTATATCGGGTTCTCATCGGGTTCCAAATCTTCCTACCAAAAATTATTAATATTGGTTCATTTTTCGGGTTAGCTTCCATAGAGCCGTACCCCCAAATATTCGATATTTGGCGGATTTTGTGTACTTTTTCCAACGAAATTGTGCGAAATTTGGCATTTCAGGTTCTCATTAGGTGTCAAATTCTTCTACCAAAAATTATCAAAATCAGTCCACGCTTTAATATAGCCCCAATTGAGCGGTACCTCTAATTTTTCGATATTTGGAGGATATTGACAACGTTTTACAACCAGTTTGGCTGTAATTTGGTATTTCGGGTTCTCATTGGGTTCCAAATCAACCTACTAAAAATTATTAATATTGGTTCATTTTTTTCGGGGTAGTTCCAAAAGGGCGGTACCCCTAATTTTTCGATATTTGCCGGAATTTGTGTATTTTTTCCAATCGAATGGCCTGTAATTTGGTATTTTGGGTTATCATTGTGTTCCAAATGTTCCTACCAAAAATTATTAAAATCGGTCCACGTTTCCGTATAGTTCCCATATAAAAGTCCCTCCGCACAATCGATATTTTGAAGTTTTTAGCCGCATTTTCCCCATCGAAGTGCCTGTAATTTGTTATTAGAGGTTCCTGGAGGGTCTTCCGGAACTTAACGAAATCTTATATTGTTTTTTAAGATTTTTTTCCCTTAAAAAAAAAAATACTTAAGCAGTTCCGAAATGAATTTAGACCGAAAATTCCAGTTTTTTTTTAATTTTTTTCTAGAATTTCAAGGAAAATTCTTATCAGCAAGGCCTCGGTTATGAAGTGGTTTGGCATTCTAGTTTTTTTCGTTCGACTTTTTTCATCACAAAATACAATTGGCCGTTGATTTTAGGTTCAATGCCGCAGCCGCAAACAGTTCAGTGATCTCGGAGCCAAAGAACCCCTCTTTATTTGCAAAATAAAAAAAAGAAGGCCAACCACAATTCAATTGAATATTGAGCGATTTTAATCAGCAAAAAAAGAACAACAACAACAAATACGATTTTCATGAAAATTTTAATTTTCGAAATCACTCTTGGCTTTGTGTGGCTTTTAAGTTTCGAGAAAATCCAACACCAATTTAGAAGTTTGTTTTTTTTTTATTATTTATGATTACAAAAACAACAATTAATTACAAAAAATGTTTACTAAGAAAAAAAAATTATTTCTAAATCCGCTGGCACGTAATCGTATGTGTAACATGATTTTCCAGATTTCTTAACGTTGCGGATTTTTTGTTGTTGCTTTTTTCTTTTTGATTCACATAAAATCTAAGTCGTTCGTTCGTTTAGTATAACAATCTAATACTTGGCCTGCTAGAGAATGCCGTGGAGGAAAATAACAACTGCAGAAAACGAAAATTAAAAAAAAACAACAACAGCAACATCATCAATTGCAAGAAAAACCTGTAGCCAAAGCTGAGTTGAGTGGTAGGGGTAAATTTTTCTGTGGGCCAAACATAAAGTCCATTTCAAGACTTTTGTCCAGTTTTTGGTTTAAAAAAATATTTTTAAAAAATCCAGGCCTAAGGAAGCTATTTGTAAACATATTTTTAAAAAAATCCAGACCTAGGGAAGCTATTTTTAAAAAAATCCAGGCCTATGTAAGCAATCTGAAAAAATGATTTTTAAAAAATCCACGCCTATTTTAGGTCGGATGAAATTATATATTTATTTACATAACAAGTGAAAAAGCGGTAAGTTCGACCGGGCCGAACTTTGGATACCCTCCACCATAGTTATATGGACAGGTACTAAATATGAAAATATAGGGAACATATCAAAAAGTGGACCTATACCGACATTTCTAAAAACGCATTATGTAAACCGTAATAAAAATTTTAGAAATTTTTTGAGGATAATTATACCCTCAGCCATATGGCTAATGAGGGTGTATACACTTTGACACGCTGAAAGTGAGCCTCATCGAAATATTGGTTCTAGACCCCATGTTTCTTTGGACAAAATCCGTTTCAGAAAATTTAGATTTCATCCGAAATATATATGTTATTATTTCTTCCAAGCTTTTCAAATTCGAAGATGGGAAATACACTCCTTCTGGAACCTCCAATCAGGGGCTAGGTCTAAATGCGGCTATAGTTCATTATCGAACCTTACGTTCTCATTTTTTTATCTCTCTATCCTCCGCAGGTGAAATTATTCGAAAAAGTCTTAGAACCAAACTCAAAACGCTGAACAAATCAGATAACTATTTTAATATAAAAAAGGGGGTTATATGGGTGGGGACTACCCCAAAAAGGGGTCGAATATTAATAATTTTTGGTAGAGAGATTTGTTACCATATACCACTACAAATTACCAAATTTCAGCCTATACGGTTGAAAAACGCGCTCAAGAACCCAAAAATACCGAAAATTGGGGGTACCCTTATATGGGGGCTATCCGAAAAAATGAACCTATATTTATAATTTTTTGTGGAGAGATTTTGAACCTATTAAGAACCCAATGTACCAAATTTCAGCGTATTCGGTTGAAAAACGCGCTCAAGAACCCAAAATTACCGAAAATTGGGGGTACCCTTATATTAGGGATATCCGAAAAAATTCACCTATATTTATAATTTTTTGTGGAGAGATTTGGTACCTATTAAGAACTCGAAAGACTAAATTACAGCCAATTCGGTGGAAAAATACGATCAAAACCCCCAAAATACTGAAAATTGGGAGTATATTATATGGGGGCTACCAGAAAAAGTGGACCTATATTTATAATTTTTTGTGGGGACATTAAGTACCCAATAATAACCCAATGTACCAAATTTCAGCGTATTTGGTTGAACATACCAAATTCCCGAAAATTGGGGGTACTGTTATATGGGAGCTATGCCTAAACGTGGACCGATATATCCCATCTTCGAACTTGACCTGCCTGCAGACAAAAGACAACACTATGCAAAATTTCAGCACCCTATCTTAATTCTTTCAGAAGATAGCGTGAATACAACAGACAGCCGGACAGACGGACGGACGGAAATGGCTAGATCGTCTTAGAATTTTACCCTAATCAAGAATATATATACTTTATAGGGTCGGAAATAAATATTTCGATGAAATACAAACGGAATGACAAAATTAAATCCACGCCTATTATAGGTCGGATAAAATTGTATATGGGAGGTATATCTAAATCGGAACCGATTTACCCGAAACTCACCACTCATCATTCTAGAGCCAATTCAGTATGCTATGCCAAATTTCGTGCAAACCGAAAGATATATAGGGACTTTGGTGCACTATTTACGTGAAATCGGACGAAAATATATATGGGAACTATATCTAAATCTGGACCGATTTTCACGAAACTTAGCACACATCATTCTGGACCTAGTTCAGCACCCTATGCCAAATTTCGTGAAAATCGAAAGATATATAGGTACTTTGATGCACCATTTACCTTAAATCCGAAGAAAATATATATGGGGGCTATATCTAAATCTGAACCGATTTTTCCCAATTTCAGTAGGGTTTGTCCTTGGGTCAAATAAATGATCTGTGCCAATTTCACCCAATTCGAATCAAAAATGCGACCTGTACTTTGTTTACAATTTAACATGGACAGACGGACGGACTGACGGACATGCATAAATCGACTCAGAAAGTGATTCTATGTATATTCTCAAAAGGAGCTATGGGTCTATCTCGTTTCCTTTTGCCTGTTACAAATATATGCATAAAGACATAATAATTTAGGTCTCTGAAAAAACATTTTTAAAAAATCCTCCCCTTTTTGTGTTCTTAATTTTATTTTAATTATTTTATTTACCTAGAATAAAACCCAGCTAATGTTACCTTGAAGTTACGTGCCCATTTTCAACCACATAATAAGGGCTCAATGCATATTTTCAAACTTAATTGTAATATCGAATGTAGTTGGGCGCCATTTGAGCACTAAATTAGTTTCTCCCCTCTTTTTTTGCAAAATACCAGTAGAGAAAACCACAAAAAGCATGTTGGTGGAAATATTCCATACATAAACACACACATAACTCACCAATCAACTGCCACACATACCTAACGAGTGACAAATGACACCCAATTTCGGAATTTGGGGTT
The DNA here is from genome assembly GCF_032173495.1 of Musca vetustissima. Lineage (NCBI taxonomy): Eukaryota > Metazoa > Arthropoda > Insecta > Diptera > Muscidae > Musca > Musca vetustissima. Next base: position 68,790 of record NW_026874363.1, read on the forward strand.
TTGGCACCTACCTTAATGCTGAGTTTATCGGTATATTATAATTATCCTCACATGCCAGCCATAAGCATGTATTACGACAAACGAGCATATATCCGTACATATATTTATGTTCGATCGTGTTTATTTAATGAACAAAAATCTAATAAACTTTACTAATCGGTTGTAGAATTCTGGGGATATAGGCAATCAACGGAGTGTCAAGCCGGATGACAGTACAATGGCAATGCGACAAAGTGCAGTGGAAGAAAAAATAAAAATATTTCCTTAGGGAGAATTTTTTTAAAAATAATTTTTTCAGGGTCCAGAAGTAGGGCCTCAGATATGGGTGGATTTTTTTTAATATTTTTTCAGGGTCCTCAAGTAGTGGTATCCACAGGCGTGGATTTTTATACCCTACACAACTATGGTGTCAGGGTATTATAGCATTGTGAGGCCCCAAATGTTTGTAACGCTGTGAAATATTGGTCCTAGACCCACCTTTAAGTATACCGATTGTCATATCTCGACTAGCTGAGTTGACCTGGGCATGTGTGTCCATCCTTCCATCTGTCCATTATAATCTGTAAACACGATACAGGCCACAGTTATGGGCAAATCTTCTCGAAATTTTGCATGTAGAATAGGTTCTGGCCAATGATTGTTTTTTGGAAAGATCAGTTAATATTTAGAGGGTGAAATGGACCAAATACTTATTTTTTTCACTTTTTGGTTTTTCTGGTCGCTCCAGAGGCCGCAATTATGGCCCGAACATCGCGAAATTTTACATGGAGAAGGGGATCGGGCCAATGGTTAAGAATGCCTGATAAAGATCGGTCAATATTTAGCGGTTCAAATGGACAGTGACTTTTGTGTGAAAAATGAAAAAAATTGTATTCTATGGCGTATATTTTTACTCCTGAAGGACATCGACCCGAGAAGTTGATAGTGTATCCAATAGGAGTGGTTGACCTTTAAATTGATACAAATTATATTGTCGTATGTATTCAGATGTGGGAGTTAAACTTAAACATTTACAGGTGTCTATTCAGATATTATTTAGTAAACCATTACCACACTGGAGAGCGGAAATATAGAGCTGATTTCTTCCATATGTTCCATTAGGTTCCAGCTGAGGTCAAGAACAACGCCTATAATTTTCAATGATGATGAGATAATAATTTTGGGATGAAGTGGACCGAAAACTTATTTTTGTGTTTTTTGAGTCGATCTATAGGCCACAATTTTAAGCCGAACACCACAACGCAACCCACGGTGAAGGGAATCTGGACAGAAGTGATTAGAAGGGCTGTACTGAATAATAGTAATATTTGTTGACCTCTAGTCGGATAAGAGGGTGCAAATATCGCGAAATATTTCCCAAGCTCAGAATGTAGAACCACACAAAGTTAGATTTTCGTGGGAGTTGTGTAGGGTATCATATGGTCAGCCCCATCCGACTATATTGATCCGCTAACTCGTTTAAAATTAGTTTTTAAAGGTCTATCCATAGGCGTGGATTTTTATACCCTTCACCACACTGTGGTACAGGGTATTATCTCTTTGTGCATATATTTGTAATAGGCAAACGGAAACTAGATATACACACAGTTCCTTGTGAGAATATACATAGAATCACTTTTTAAGTCGATTTATGCATGTCCGTCCGTCCGTCCGTACGCCCGTCTGTCCATGTTAAATTGTAAACAAAGTACAGGTCGCATTTTTAATTCGAATTGAATGAAATTTGGCACAGTTCATTTATTTAGCCCAAGGATGAACCCTATTTAATTTGGGAAAAATCGGTTCAGATTTAGATATAGCTTCCATATATATTTTCGTCCCATTTTATGAAATTGGTGCACCAAAATCCCTATATATCCTTCGATTTGCACTAAATTTGGTATATCGTTGAAGTTCGTGAAAATCGATTCAGATTTAGATATAGCTCCCATGTATATTTTCGTCCGATTTTAGGTAAATAGTGCACCAAAGGCCCTTTTTACTCTTCGATTTACACAAAATTTGGCATAGCGTCCTGAATTGAGTCTAAAACGATGAGTGTTAAATATCGTGAAAATCGGTTCAGATTTAGATATAGCTCCATATATATTTTCGTCCGATTTTAGGTATATAGTGCACCGAAGTCCCTATATATCCTTGGATTTGCACTAAATTTGGTATAGCGTCCTGAATTGAGTCTAGAACGATGAGTGTTAAATATCGTGAAAATCGGTCCAGATTCCGATATAGCTCTCATAAATGTTTTCGTCCGATTTAATGTAAATGGTGTACCAAAGTCCCTTTATATCCTTCGATTTTCACGAAATTTTGCATAGCGTACTTAATTGAGCCTAGAATAATGTGTGTTTAGTTTCGTGAAAATCGGTTCAGATTTCGATATAGCTCCCAAATGGTGCACCAAAGACCCTATATATCATTCGATTTGCACAAAATTTGGCACAGCCTACTGAATTAAGCCTAGAATGATGTGTGCTAAATTTCGTAAAAATCGGTTCAGATTTAGATATAGCTCACATATATATTTTCGTTCGATTTTATGTAAATAGTGTGCCAAAGTCCCTAAATATCCTTGGATTTGCACGAAATTCGGTATAGCGTACTAAATTAAGTCTATAATGATGAGTGGCGAGTTTCGGGAAAATCGGTTCAGATTTCGATATAGCTCCCATATATATTTTCGTCCGATTTTATGTAAATGGTGCACCAAAGTCCCTATATATCCATCGATTTGCACGAAGGTTGGCATAGCGTACTGAATTGAGTATAGAATGATGAGTGGTGAGTTTCGTGAAAATCGGTTCAGATTTAGATATAGCTCCCGAAAATATATATTTTCTTCCAATTTAATGTAAAGGGCACAAAATTTTGCACTATGTACTGAAGTTACTAAAAATTCGAAAATTCGACATTTGTTAGGATTCATCTGTTGGATATACTGAAAGTCCTAAAGGGTATCATATAGTAGGTCCCGTCCGACTTTACTACTTCCCTTACTGGTTTTTTATGGTGTATTTTATGCTCAGTGTATTGCAGTGGCATTAATTGTGTACGACTGTGTGTGTGGCTTCAAAGGTATTCCTCTTTATATTATATTTTTATTGCCTTTGACTAGCTTTATTGCCTGTTGAGTTCGCACACACACACATGTATACATTTATGTATGTGTGTATGCCTGCATAATATCCGGCTCCAGCTTACATGTAAAGGATTAGTAGCCCATGTTCTAGGTATGTATCTACGGATGACTGAACAATTTTTATTAGGCCTTTCAAAACATCTGCAACATGTTTGTTATCCAGCTTATGTAAATGTATGTGACCATGTGTGTGTGTGTGTGTGTTTGTGATTTTTTGATGTAATAATTAATTTGCTTATGTATGTATTAGGTTTAGAATATACTATTACGGTATTAGTTAGTTGTTATTTAGTTTTTATAGTCTAGTGAACAAGTTTTTAATTTCAATGTTTTTTTGTGTTGTGTTGCAGGATCAAACATGCTTTATTATAACAATTGAGGATTATGTTTTCATAAGGATTTCATATATGTATATGATAGGGTAAAACAGTAAAGGATTATAGTTACATGTATGTAGGTGTGCTTGTGAAATTGCTCTGAAATTTTCAAAAAATATTTTTTCAAGTAGGAAACAAGTAAGGAAAGTAGTAAAGTCGGACTGGGCTGACTATATGATACCCTTCACCACTTTGGGTATATTGATCATATGTATCCTTTCATTTGCATGCCAATGTTCCCTCGAAGGAACATACGCATGCCTTTCTGCAACCTTTGCTAAATTTAATTTCATTTGGGCAGATTTAGAGTCGTCTGGGTAAAATCAGACGAATATATATGTACATGAGGGAGGTATATATCGAAATCTGAATCGATTTTTCCGAAACTTAACACACATCATTCTAGAATCAATTCAGTACGCTATGCCAACTTTCGTAAAAATCAAAAGATATTTAGGGTCATTGGCGCACCATTTACCTTAAATCGGACGAAAATATATGTGGGAGCTATATCTAAATCTGAAACGATTTTCACGAAACTTAGCACACGTCATTCTAGACTTAATTCCATAAGCTGTACCAAACTTCGTAAAAATCTAAGGATATATAGGGACTTTGCTACACCATTTACCTTAAATCGGAAGAAAATATATATGGAAGCTATATCTAAATCTGGACCTATTTTCAGGAAACTTGTCAGACATTACTCTAGGCCCAATTCAGTACCCTATGCCTAATTTCGTAAAAATCGAAGGATATATAAGAACTTTGGTGCACCATTTACATAAAATCGGACGATCATATATATGGGAGCTATATCTAAATCTGAACCGATCTTCACCAAACTTGGCAGACATCATTCTAGGCTCAATTCAGTACACTATCAAACATTTCGTGCAAATCGGAAGATATATAGGGATTTTGAACTCCATTTACCTTAAATCGGACGAAAATATATATGAGAGTTATATCTAAGTCTGCACCGATTTTCACGAAACTTAGCACACATCATTCTGGACCTATTTTAGTAGTCTATGCCAAATTTCGTGGAAATCGAAAGAAATGTAGGGGCTTTGTAGCCCCATTTACCTTAGATCGAAGGAAAATATATATGGGAGCTATATCAAAATCAGAATCGATTTTCACGAAACTTGGCAGACATCACACCAGGCTCAATTTAGTACGTTATGCCAAATTTCATGCAAATCGAAAGATATATGGGGACTTTGGTACAAAATTTATATTCAATCCGACGAAGCTTTATATGGGATCTATATCTAGATCTGAATCGATTTTCTCTAAACTTGCCACACATCATTCTAAGCTTAACTAACTACTCTGTGGCAAATTTCGTGAAAATCGAAAGATATATAGGGACTTTGGTGCCCCCATTTACCTTAAATCGGACGAAAATATATATGGGAGCTATATCTAAATCTGGACCGATTTTCAGGAAACTTAACACACATCACTCTAGACTTCATTTAGTACGCTATACAAAATTTCGTGCAAATCCAAAGACATATAGGGACTTTGGTGCCCCATTTACCTTAAATCGGACGAAAATATATATGGGAGCTATACCTAAATCTTAACCGATTTTCACGAAACTTCGCACTAGGCCCAATTCAGTACCCTATGCCAAATTTCGTGCAAATCGCATGATATATAGGGACTTTTGTGCCCCATTTTTTTTTTTTTGGTGGCGCCCAACGTGCATTTTTCTACTGTAATTGATATCTACTTTAAATTTTGTAAATTATTACCTTAACCCCTTTGCAATTGTTTTTGTTGTGTCAAAACATTCCGCCTGATCATCTCATTTCTCAATATGCCTTAATGGACTTATCCCATTCGTCTGGTTGGCTGACAGGCCTTTTGCAACAGACTGTAAAAGGCTGGTTCTGTTGAAATATTCGCCAAATAGGTGTGTGTTTGTGTGAGTGTGTGTACAGGTGGTATAAACGTTAATAGGCTCTCAATAAATTACATTTCATTTGACTGAGTTTGTAATTGTTGTTCGCCGAGTCGGTGCTGCGGGATGCTGCGGAATGGGGGGCATGGACTTAATTTTTCATTTTGACAATTTCCATTTTAAAAATGGCAATGTAATTTTCCGAATATAAACTGGGGAAAAGGCATTTCATTGCAGGTAAATATTTGTCGTGCTACACCTTTTTTGCCAAAAACAAAAACCTTTAATCCAGCCACCTAAAGCCGGGTAAAATTGCTATTCAAATTTTTGTTGGCATTGCTGTGACAAGGATCCTGTTTTTTTTGGCAAAGCTTGAAGGTAATCACATATCACCGAAAATAAAAATAAGATTTATTTTGTTGGCAGTTAATGATACAATGACGTCTGATTTAAATTCCAAAGACTGCTAAATGCCCCATATTTCGGTAAGGAAAAACAATATCGGGATATTTATTTTGTATTTCGTACAGCCCAATGGCAGACATTAAAAAAAAATAAATAAAGAAATCATTTTATAAATTGTTCTTTTGGGTGATCGAAACCAAATTAAAATGGGGTGATAGAAATTGGGAATTTTTAAAAAATATTTTTTTTCAATAGGCCCGGATTTTTAAAAGATATTTTTCAGGGACCTAAAGTAGGCGTGGATGTTTTTCAAGTAGCCTACATAGACGTGGATTTTTATACCCTTCACCACACTGTGGTACAGGGTATTATGTCTTTGGGCATATGTTTGTAACAGGCAAAAGGGAACGAGATAGCCACATGGTTTCTTTTGAGAATATGCATAGAATCACTTTCTAAGTCGATTTATGCTTGACGGCCCGTTCGTCCGTCTGTCCATGTAAAATATAAACAAAGTAAAGGTCGCATTTATGTTGCGAATTGGATGATATTTGGCACAAGTCACTTATTTGACCCAAGGACGAAACCTATTTAATTTGAAGAAAATCGTATCAGATTTTGATATAGGTCCCATATATATTTTCGTCCGATTTTAGGTAAATGGTGTACGAAAGTCCCTATATATCCTTCGATTTTTATGAAATTTGGCACAGCGTAATAAATTAGGTGTAAAGTTATGTGTGTTAGGTTTCCTGAAAATCGGTTCAGATTTCGATATAGCTCCCACATATATTTTCGTCCGATTTAATGTAAATGGTGTACCAAAGTCCCTATATATCTTTCGATTTGCACGAAATTTGGCACATCGTTCTGAATTATGTCTAGAATGGTGTGTGTTAAGTTTCATGAAAATCGATTCCGTTTTAGATATAGCTCCCATATATATTTTCGTCCGATTTAATGTAAATGGTGCTCCAAAGTACCTATTTATATTTCGATTTGCACGAAATTTGGCATAGTGTACTGAATTAAGTCTAGAACGACGTGTGTTAAATTTCGTGAAAATCGGTTCAGATTTAGATATAGCTCCCACATATATTTTCGTTCGATTTTAGGTAAATGGTGTACCAAAGTCCCTACATACCTTTTGATTTGCACGAAATTTGGCACAGCGTACTTAATTAAGTCTAGAAAGATGTGTGCAAAGTTTCGTGAAAATCGGTTCAGATTTAGATATAGCTCCCATATATATTTTCGTCCGATTTCATGTAAATGGTATAGTAAAATAACTATATATCTTTCGATTTGCATGAAATGTGGCACAGCGTACTGAGTTGAGACTTTAATGATGTGTGCTAAGTTTCGTGAAAATCGCTTGAGATTTAGATATAGCTCCCATATATATTTTCGTCCGATTTAAGGTAAATGATGCGCCAATGTCCCTAAATATTCTTCGATATGAACGAAATTTGGCACATCGTTGTGAATACAGTCTGACTGACTGATGTGTGTTAAGTTTAGTGAAAATCGGTTCTGATTTATATATAGCTCTCATATATATTTTCGTCCGATTTAAGGTAAATGGTGCATCAAAGTCCCTATATGTCCTTCGATTTTCATGAAATTTGGCATAACGTACTGAATTGAGTCTAGAACGATGTGTGTTAAATTTTTTGAAAATCGGTTCAGATTTAGATATAGCTCCCATATATATGTTCGTCCGATTTTATGTAAATGGTGTACCAAAGTCCCTATATATCCTTCGATTTGCACGAAATTTGGCACAACATTCTCAATTAAGTCTAGAATGATGTGTGTTAAGTTTCTTGAAAATCGGTTGAGATTTATATATAGCTCCCATATATATTTTCGTCCGATTTTATATAAATGGTGCACAAAAGTCCCCATATATCTTTCGATTTGCACGAAATTTGGCGCATCGTTCTGAATTCAGCGTAGACTGATGTGTGTTAAGTTTTGTGAAAATCGGTTCAGATTTAGATATATCTCCCACATATATTTTCGTCCGATTTAAGGTAAATGGTGCGCCAATATCTCTAAATATCTTTCGATATGAAAGCAATTTGGCATAGCGTACAGAATTAGCTCTAAAATGGTGTGTGTAAAGTTTCCTGAAAATCGGTCAAGATTTAGATATAGCTCCCACATATATTTTCGTCCGATTTAAGGTAAGTGGTGCACCAAAGTTCCTATATATCTTTCGATTTGCACGAAATTTGGCATAACGTACTGAATTGAGTTTAGAACGATGTGTGTTAAATTTTGTGAAAATCGCTTCAGATTTAGATTAAGCTCCCATATATATTTTCGTCCGATTTTAGGTAAATAGCGCACCAAGGTCCCTATATATCTTTCGATTTCCACCAAATTTGGCACAGCATAATGAATTATGCCTAGAATGATGTTTGCTAAGTTTCGGGAAAATCGGTTCAGATTTAGATATAGCTCCCATATATATTTTCGTCCGATTTAAGGGAAATGGTGCTCCAAAGTCCCTATATATACTTCAATTTGCACGAAATTTGGCACATCTCACAGAATTCGGCCTAGACTGATGTGTGTTAAGTTTTGTGAAAATCGGTTCAGATTTAGATATAGCTCCCATATATATTTTCGTCCGATTTTATGTAAATGGTGCACCAAAGTCCCTATTTATCCTTCGATTTGCACGAAATTTTACATAGAGTACTGAATTAAGTCTAGAATGATGTGTGCTAAGTTTCGTGAAAATCGGTTCAGATTTAGATATAGCTCAGATATATATTTTCGTCCGATTTAAGGTAAATGGATTTTTTTTAATATTTTTTCTCTCCATCCTTTTTTTGCCACACCCTATTACCCTTCTCTCAACTTAATATCCCCTCTGGCTTTTAACAACAGAATGCAATTAAAATTTGTGTATGGAATACACAATTTTGACATGGAGATGAATGGACGAGAATAACGACGACTCAGCGCTTAAATACAAGGACAATGCATTTAACTGACAACATAGTCAGACACACACACACACATAGCCAGACAAGCTCACAAAAATACGGAACAAAAAGAGAATTGGTGATGTGGGGGGGCATTTAAAGGAAGTGCACAGCATTTTTATTGGGGTGGGGACTTTCATTTTCAGTTGAAGAGAATTTTGCAAGAAAAACAATTTATTTTTTCAAATGAAAATATTTGGATTTCATTTGCAAAGATTTGAGATTTATGTGTGGTTTATAATAATAATAATTCTAAGAACTAAGGTATCCTTCAGTCCTTTCATTTGATTCAGCAAATAAATTATGTAAAGGTCTAGCATGTCCTGTGGCCATAATTTGGCCACAGCAATTAATGGCTTACAAAGCCTTTAATAATATATCCTAAAAACTTTTATTCTATAGAAAAAGATCCTTGGGTTCACTTTATTTCTACAGAAAAAAAATTCGTGGGACCTCCGGTCCAAGTTTTTTCTATAGAAAAAAATTCGTGGGACCTCTGGTCCAAGTTTTTTCTATAGAAAAAAATTCGTGAGACCCTTGGGTCCAGTTTTTTCTATAGAAAAAAATTCGTGGGACCTCTGGTCCAAGTTTTTTCTATAGAAAAAAATTCGTGGGAACTCTGGTCCAAGTTTTTTCTATAGAAAAAAATTCGTGGGACCTCCGGTCCAAGTTTTTTCTATAGAAAAAAATTCGTGGGACCTCCGGTCCAAGTTTTTTCTATAGAAAAAAATTCGTGGGACCTCCGGTCCAAGTTTTTTCTATAGAAACTTTGTAAAAAAAATAACAACTACAACAACAACTAACCCAACAAACATTACTTCCACACCATTACGTTTATTTGCAGACTCATCTGATTATTTGCTAGTTTGTTGTTCGAATAAAAACAAATAACAGCTACAACAACAACAAAAACACTGTCTATGTTTTCAACATCCAAAAATACTGTCTGGTTAATCAAACAACACCCCAAAATACAGGATGACATGGGCGTAGAGGGTGGTTTTCAATATCCTCCATAAAGAATTAAAAAACAATTTACCTTAAATCGGACGAAAATATATATGGGAGCTATATCTAAATCGGAACCGATTTTGAGGAAACTTAACACACATCATTCTAGACTTAATTCAGTACACTATGCCAAATTTCGTGCCAATCGAAGGATATATAGCGACTTTACTGCACCATTTACCTATAATCGGACGAAAATATATATGAGAGCTATATCTAAATCTGAAGCGATTTTCACGAAATTCATCACACATCGTTCTAGGCTTAATTCAGTACGCTATGCAAAATTTCGTGTATATCGAAAGATATATAGGGACTTTAGTGCACCATTTACCTTAAATCGGACAAAAATATATATGGGAGCTATATCTAAACCTGAACCGATTTCCACGAAATTTAACACACATCATTCTAGCCTCAATTCAGTACACTATGCCAAATTTCGTGTATATCGAAAGATATATAGGGACTTTAGTGCACCATTTACCTTAAATCGGACAAAAATATATATTGGAGCTATATCTAAATCTGAAGCGATTTTCACAAAATTTAACACCCACAATTCTAGACCTAATTCAGTACATTATGCCGAATTTCGTGCAAATCGAAGGATATATAGTGACTTGGGTACACCAATTACCGAAAATCGGACGAAAATATATGTGGGAGCTATATCGAAATCTGAACCGATTTTTCCGAAACTTAACACTGATCATTTTAGACCTAATTCAGTACACTATGCCAAATTTCGTGCAAATCGAAAGATATATAGGGACTTTGATGCACCATTTACCTTAAATCGGACGAAAATATATCGAAATCTGAATCGATTTTTCCGAAATGTAGCACACATCATTCAGTACGCTATGCCAAATTTCGTGCAAATCGAAGGATATATAGGGACTTTGGTACACCATTTACATTAAATCTGACGAAAATATATATGGGAGCTATATCTTAATCGGAAGCGATTTTCACAAAATTTAACACACATCATTCTAGTCTCAATTTAGTACGCTGTGCCAAATTTAGTGCAAATCGAATCGATTTTTCCCAATTCCAGTAGGGTTCGTCCTTGAGGCAAATAAATGAGCTGTGGCAAATTTCATCCAATTCGAAGCATAAATGCGACCTGCACTTTGTTTACAATTTAACATGGACAGACAGGCGGACGAATGGACGGACGGACATGCATAAATCGACGCAGAAAGTGATTCTATGCATATTCTCAAAAGGAACTATGGGTCTATCTCGTTTCCTTTTGCATGTTACAAACATATGGACAAGGACATAATACCCTGTACCACAGCAGGGTGAAGGGTATAAAAATAGGCGTGGATTTTTTAAAAATATTTTTCGCAACAGACAACCCCCAAAAAGAAAACCTATTTACGTCTCTGCCTTAAATTTTCCGTATCGAGGTCCTCTCAAACACACTCCATGAATATGCTCTGTCATTCATTGCAAAGCCCATAGATAGGGGCTGCGATGGAGAGAGGGGTGGGAGCTGCAACATGAAATGTATTTAATTTCCATCATTGTGGGGTTTTAGTTTTGTTGAAGTGATGCTGTTGTTGTTGCCGATGCTTCCGAACAATGTTGTTGAGTATCTTTGGTGTTCAACAGAGCTTATTATTAAATTTTGTGGAATAGAATTGCTGTTCGTGTTGGTGTAGTTGTTGTTGTCGTTGCCTTAACTTGTCCAAACAAAGGGAATATGAAATTGTTAGTGGTTGTCCGGTATTGGTTGTCCAGGTAAATATAAGGGTGTGCGGGGAAAATAATAATATGAAGGCAATGTGGCGCCCAACATTTTTCCTTTGCCAAATTTTGAAAATGAATCAAAAATTTCGAAAAAAAAAACACTTTACAAATTTTTATGACTTCATATTATGGCTTCATATTATCCCTTACATCCCATTAAACAATTTCCCCTCCCACAACCCACATATGTAGCTATGTCTCTATCTGTTCCCCTCCCTCTCTTTTCCGTATATTGATATTGAATATTTCAATACAATTCGCCCGATAACTACTCATAAGCATGCACTTCACGTTTGCGTTGTCCATATATATGTTGTACAGGTTTGTAACATTGTCCACTTGATAGAATTCTAAGAGGTACTTCAGGATGACAGAGAGGCTAGGAGACTGATGATTCACTTTTTTGCTTATCGGGATATTTGGAAGGGCTGGCATACGGTAGTCAATAACTATTGGATGTGTGTGTGAGTTTGGATGTTCATATTCATATTTCATAAAAGAAACATATTCACACACATACATGGTAAGCGGATTGCTGGCAAAGTGTCAAAGCTTTCTGGCAGAAGAGGACTAAGTGGGAAAATCATAATAGACTATATTTATATACCCTCCACCATAGTATGGAGGGTATATTAATTTTGTCATTCCGTTTGTAACTCATCGAAATATTCATTTCCGACCCTATAAAGTATATATGTTCTTGATCAGGGTAAAATTCTAAGACGATCTAAGGAATTGATATAGGGCGCTGAAATTTTGCATAGGTTTGTCTTTTGTCTGCAGACAGGACAAGTTCGAAGATGGGATATATCGGTTCACGTTTAGGCATAGCTCTTATATAAGGGTATCCGCCAAATTTCGGTATTTTGGGGATCTTGAGCGCGTTTTTCAGCCGAATTCGCTGAAATTTGGTACATTGGGTTCTTATTGGGTACTAAGTGTCTGCACAAAAAATTATAAGTATGGGTCCACTTTTTCTGGTAGCCCCCATATAACGGTACCTCCTAATTTTCAGTATTTTGGGGGTTTTGGTCATATTTTTCCACCGAATTGGCTGTAATTTAGTATTTTGAGTTATTAATAGGTATCAAATCTCTCCACAAAAAATTATGAATATGGGTCCATTTTTTCGGGTGGCCCCCATATAAGGGTACGCCAAATTTTCGGTATTTTGGGGTTCTTGAGCGCGTTTTTCAGCCGAATTCGCTGAAATTTGGTAGAATGGGTTCTTATTGGGTACTAAATGTCTCCACAAAAATTTATAAGTATAAGCCCACTTTTTCTGGTAGCCCCCATATAAAGGTACCTCCTAATTTTCAGTATTTTGGGGGTTTTGGTCATATTTTTCCACCGAATTGGCTGTAATTTAGTATTTTGAGTTATTAATAGGTATCAAATCTCTCCACAAATAATTATGTAGGTCCATTTTTTCGGATAGCCCCCATATAAGGGTACTCCCAATTTTCGGTATTTTGGGGTTCTTGAGCGCGTTTTTCTACCAAATTGGTATTTTGTAGTCGTATATGGTAACAAATCTCCCCACCAAAAATTATTAATATTCGCCCCCCCCCCTTTTTGGGGTAGTCCCCATATAACCCCCTTTTTTATATTAAAATAGTTATCTGATTTGTTCCGCGTTTTGGGTTTGATTCTAAGACTCGGTTGTAATCATGTCTCCTGCGGAGGATATCGAGTTAAAAAAACTATAACGTAAGGTTCGATAATGAACTATATATGAGCTATAACCCGTATTTAGGCCTAGCTCCTGTGTGGGAGGTACCAGAAGAAGTGGACCGATATTCCCCATCTTCGATCTTGAACTAAGTTCGGAAGAAACAATAAGATGGGCAAAGTTTGGATGAAATCAAAATTTTCTGAAACAAATTTGGTTCAAAGAAACATGGGGTCTAGAACCAATATTTCGATGAGGCTCACTTTCAACGTGTCAAAGTGTATACACCCTCATTAGCCATATGGCTGAGGTTATACGTATCCATTAAAAATTTCTGAAATTTATATCATGGTTTACATAATCGATTTGTAGAAATGTCGCTATGAGTCCGCTTTTTGGTATTTTCCCTATATTTTTATTTCAAGTAGCTGACATTATATCTATGGTGGAGGGTATCCAATGTTCCACCCGGCCGAACTTACCGCTTTTTCACTTGTTTTAATTATTTTTAAAGTGTTCCCATGAGGCGTGGATTTTTTTAAAAATATTTTTTTCAAATAGCTTAGGTGTTAGTTTCATATTTCATTAGTTCATAAATTATTGACTTAATCACCTTTTGCAGGTAACCACATATAAGTCACAATTAAAAATGATTTGTTTTTCGTACATTCAATTCCGATAATTCTCTTTGTTGTGATAATCCGGAGAATTGTAAATTCCATGATGTCGAGAAATAATAAATCGGGATGAGCTATTTGAAGTATTTTTATAAATTCTGGAGAATTTTTGTAGAACGTTTGATGTTTGGTGCACAAATTTTATTTCAAGTGTATATTTTTCCTCATTACACACCGCCATCTATTGAGGTATGGCTAAAGCTCTATCGAGTTATTGCGGGTATTGCAGCACAGACACAAACCAATATTAATGTGCCTATTTTACGCATGGGGTTTCTACTCTCATTTCTCATTTTTCAAAAAAAAAGAGTGTGAAAATATTATTTTTCCATTATGGGACAAAATATTGTAATTGGTAAAGGTAAAAGTTGTGTAAAATTTTCGGGACACAATTTTGTTAGGAGAACATACTTTTTGTTCAAGTCCATGTTAAATTGTAAACAAAGTACAGGTCGCATTTATGATCCGAATTCGATGAAATTTGGCACAGCTCATTTGTTTGTCCCAAGGACGAACCCTATTGAAATATCGGTTCAGATTTATATTTTCGTCCGATTTAAGGTAAATGGTGCACTAAAGTCCCTATATATCTTTCGATTTGCACGAAATTTGGCTCAGCGTAATGAATTAGGTATAGATTGATGTGTGTTAAGTTTCATGAAAATCGGTTCACATTTAGATATAGCTCCCATATATATGTTTGTCCGATAAATGTAAATTGTGCACTAAAAATCCATAGCTAGACCGATAAAGCTAGGTCTGTACAAAATATATAAAATTTGGACTAAATTTTCTTATAAGAAAAAATATTTTTGGGTCGAAATTATCATACAAAATAAATTTGTTGTAATGAAAAAAAAATTAATAAAATAAAAAAAATCATATTTTGTGCCAAGCAGTTATTTTCCTATAAGAAAATTGTGTTCCAAATATTGTTTTCATATTTGAAAATGTTGTCCAAATTTTTTTTCTTATAAAAAAAATATTTGTAACCTAAAAATTTGTGACAGAATTTGTTTATAGAAATTTTCAACCTTACTTACATATATTTTTTTGGGACGTATGTTTTGAAATTTTATTTCATTTTGGGACAAACTTTCTTATTGGAAAATCGTTTAAATTTTTTTTTATTGGAAAACATTTTTGTAGAAAATTTTCCTATACTTTTTCTTTTTTCCTATAAAATTTTCTTATAGGAAACACTATTTTTCTTATAGGAAGGAATTTTTCAACCTTTACTTGCATTTTGGGACAACATTTTCTTATAAGAAAAAATTTATCCAAAAATTTCCTATTGCATAATAAGTTTTGAGACACAATATTTTCTTATAGGAAACAATTTTTGTGCACACAATTTTCTTATTGGAATTTTTTCTTATAGGAAGGAATTTTTCAACCTTTACTTGCATTTTGGGAAAAAAATTCTTTTAAGAAAAATTTTTGTGTAAAAATTTCCTATTGGAAAAAATCGAAACATAAATTTCGATAGGAAAATATTTTTTTAGAAAACACCTTTTTTATTTAAAAAGTAAAATAAAATATCATATTTTGTCCCAAAAAAATTTTTGTCATGGCACAGAATTTCCATTGTAGGACAAACTATATAGGAAAACCATTTTGTGTAAAAATTTCCTATTGGAAAAAAATTTCGAGACACAATTTTTTTAAAGAAATTTTTTTTCTTATTGGAAACAAATATTGGGACACCGTTTTCTTATAGGAAACAATTTTTTTCTTGTAGTATATAACTTGTCCAACTTTGCTTACATTTTGGGACAACATTTTCTTATAAGAAAAAAATTGTTTAAAAATTTCCTATTGAAAAATATTTCGGGACACAACATTTTCTTATAGGAAACAATTTTTGTGCAAACATTTCCTTATGGGAACTTTTTTCTTATAGGAATGATTTTTTCAACCTTTAATTATATTTTGGGACAAATTTTTCTTATAAGAAAATATTCTGAGTAAAAATTTCCTATAGGAAAAAAGTCGGGAGACAAATTTTCTTATAAGAAAATATTTTTTAGGAAATAATTTTTCAACCTTTACAAATTTGGGGACAAATTTTTCTTATTGGAAAACAATTTTGTGCAAAAATGTCTTATTGGAAAACATTTCGGAACACAATTTTCTTAAAGGAAAATATTTTTATAGAAAACAATTTTGGGACACAAATTTCTTTTTGGATTTTTTGGGACACAAATTTCTTATAGGATTTTTTGGGACATAAAAATCCTATAAGAAACAATTTTCTTTTAGGCCTTTTTTTTGGGACACACATTTTTCCAATATTTTTCGGAGTACCAAAATTTCCTTATTGGGACAAAATTTTCTTATAAGAAAAATATTGGTACATATGAAATAGATTTTTAGTCACAAAATTTTTTAATAGGGACCATTTTTTGGGATCTAATTTTTTAGGAAAAAATTTGGAATTTTTCCATGTTAACATTTTTGGGACAAAATGTCCATTGATAATTTTTTTTGAACAAAATCTTTAACAAAAATCATTTTTTGTAATATTTTTTTTTAGAATTTGAATGGAAAATTCTTAGAATTGTTGGGGACTAAAGGAATTGGTGACACAAATATCTAAATGAGATTTCTGAACAACAACAACAAAATATTGTCCCAAAATCAGATTTCCTTTAGAAAATATTTTTCACAAAAAACAAAACAAAAGATTTATCTTCGAAAAAAAATGTAAAAAAAAAATTTTTTAAGAGAATTTTTTTTGGTGAAAGATATTTTGAAAGGGTTTTTGGGTGACCAGAAATCTCATTTAGATGTTTTGTGCCACAAATTTTCTTTTAGCCCCCAAAAAAAATTCTAAGAATTTTCCATTCAAATTGGAAAGACTTGTCAAAGATTTGAATGATCCATGACGACGACGACCAGGACGACGACAATGGAGAAGAATGCAAAGTGACAGACATGACTTTGACAGTTAAGCAAACATGGATCAATTGCCAAATGTTGCAAATCGAACAACAACAACATGACTGTGGAAGAACCACACACATGGTAGCACACATGCACATACTCGCACACACACTCACTCATACACTGTGGATGTCGTTGATTAGAAAAAAGGGGGCCAAAATCAATACTAGGCTCATCTAGGCCACATGCGAACGGCCTGGCAAGTCACACACACAAACACATACACACTCAAAGATATAAAATAATGTGTGGTTTTTGGATGAGCCTGGCACATGGACCACCATTTAATGTGAAGGCCTGCCTGGGTGAACTGTTTGGACATTTCGAAGCAAAAAAACAAAAAAAAAAAAACGATGGAAAGAAAAACAGCAAAGCCTCCGCGGAAAGTTCATGTTCTTCGGCTGGTCGTTGCTGATTTAGTCATTGTTGAGATGTTTATCTATTTTGGTGGTGGTTGTTGTTGTTGTTGTTGGATTTGCTGCGGATTTGAATTTGAATCCAGCCAAAAAGTCCTCATTGTGGCTGTTGCCAGCTTTACAACTGCTGCTGCTTCTGCTGTTCGGCTCTTAACTGGGCTCATTTATTGTTGGCTCTTTTGTTTTATCAGAGTAGTAGTAGTAATAGTTGTTGTATTTCTTGTTGTTGTTGCCTTCATATGAATGTTCATTGAAATCCCAGAAAAAGCAAAAACAATTGAATCTGGGATTTGTTTGTTAGAAGGGGTGTAGGGAGGGGAAAAATGGAAAATTTTGCGTTTATGGAAAATTTTAATGTCGTTGTTGTCTCCTGAATTTTGTTGTCGTTGTTGTTGTTGCTTATTTTTTTTGACAATATGTCCGCATGGCTGTTGCATGTCTTCGATTTCGAAACATAACATACCGTTAGCTATCATGATGCAGGATGAGGATGATGAGGCTGGCTTCTCAGCTGCCTCAATGGCTGCTCATTTGACAAGGGGATATTCGTCGATTCGTCGTTTAGAGGTGGCCATAATTTCCTTAGAACGTTTTTTTGGCCAACGATTGATGAGAGGCCTCAAATGCTAAATTGACAATTTTCATTGTTCTGGCTATGAACTTTTTTTTGCAGAATATATATTTTTTTTAATTTTTTTCCAAACCAATTGTCTTCTTAAAGATTTATTGCAATGCCTTTATTGACAGTTTACCATTTCAAATACAAATTAAGTAGCCAGAAGAATATTTTCAGCTACGAAAAGTTCATTGATCGCCGCCATAGCAAGGTTAATGAACTTTCGGTATTTTTCCGTAGATTTTTTTTTGAGGCTGGTAGAAAAAAAACTCTTCTCATTTCTAGCATGACAAATCTTCTTCCTCATCTTCTTCTTCTTTTTGGATTGCATGACAGACATTCTAACTGAAAATGTGATTTTGTCATTATGACAAAAATAAATGCAGCATAAATTGTTGCAAAACAAAATTGAAAAAAATCGGATTTAATTTCTATGTTCATTATTTTGTATAGCCAAACATGCAATTTAAACATCAACAAGGTCGTTATAAACACCTATTTGTATGGATTTTTGTCTATGTGTGGGTAGGTGGATTGTTTGTAATTATATAAAAAAAAAAACAAAAAAACATAGGGACTTTGGTGCATCATTCACATAAAATCGGACGAAAATATATAGGGAGCCATATCTAAATCTGAACCGATTTTCACGAAACTTAGCACACATCATTCCAGACCTAATCCATTACGCTATGCCAAATTTCGTGTAAATCGAAGGATATATAGGGAATTTGGGGCTCCATTTACCTTAAATCGGATGAAAATATATATGAGAGCTATATCTAAATCTGAACCGATTTTCTTGAAACTTGACACACATCTTTCTATACTTAATTCAGTACACTGTGCCAAATTTCGTGCAAATCGAAGGATATATAGGTACTTTGGTGCACCATTTACCTAAAATCGGACGAAAATATATATGGGAGCTATATCTAAATCTGAACCGATTTTCATGAAACTTAACACACATAATTCTAGACCTAATCTATTACGCTATGCCGAGTTACGCGCAAATCGAAAGATATATAGGGACGTTGTTGCATTAGTTTCATAAAATCGGACAAAAATATATATGGGAGCTATATCTAAATCTAGATCGATTTTCACGAAATGTTACACACATCGTTCTAGACTTAATTCAGTTCGCTGTGCCAAATTTCGTGCAAATCGAAGGATATATAGGCACGTTTTTGAGCCAGTTACATAAAATCGGACGAAAATATATATGGGAGGTATATCTAAATCTGAACCGATTTTCAGGAAACTTTATACACATCATTCTAGACCTAATTCCTTACGCTATGCCAAATTACGCGCAAATCGAAAGATATATAGGCACGTTGTTGCGCCAGTTACATAAAATCGGACGAAAATATATATGGGAGCTATATCTAAATCTGGACCGATTTTTAAAAAATTTCGCACACATCTGTCCAGATATAATTCCGTACACTATGCCAAATTTCGTGCAAATCGAAGGATATATAGGGACTTTGGTGCACCACTTACCTAAAATCGGGCAAAACTATATATGGGAGCTATATCTAAATCTGAACCGATTTTCAGGAAACTTTATATACATCATTCTAGACCTGATTCCTTACGCTATGCAAATTTCGTACAAATCAAAAGATATATACGGACCGTTTACATTAAATCGGACTAAAATATATATGGGAGCTATATCTAAATCTGAACTGATTTTCTTCAATTTCAAAAGGGTTCGTCCTTCGACCAAATAAGTGAGCTGTGCCAAATTTCTACCAAATCGGATCATAAATGCGACCTGTACATTGTTTAAAATTTAAACTCTGCAGACGGACGGACATGCATAAATCGACTCAGAAAGTGATTCAATGCATATTCTCAAAAGGAACCGTGGGTCCATCTCGATTCCTTTTGCCTTTTACAAACATATGCACAAAGACATAATACCCTGTACCACAGTGTGGTGAAGGGTATAATAAGCTGGTTCGCTTTTATATGCCTTTTGAGCTGGGGTATTCTCATTCATTCGCACAACATGGCCTAGCCAACGTAGTCGCTGCAGCTCAATACGACTGACTATGTCCATGTCCGCGTATAAATTATAAAGCTCGTGGTTCATTCGACGCCGATATTCACCGTCGACGCAGATCGGCTCGTAGATCTTTCGGATAATTTTTCTCTCGAACTCTCCGAGAGCTGCCTCATCTGCTTGCGCAAGTACCCATGCTTCAGATCCATATAACAGCACGGGGTAGTATCAGCGTCTTGTAACAGGTGAGTTTGGTCTGCTGGCGGGATGTGGCCTTGTTTCTAAACTGCTTACTTAGACCATAGTAGCATCTGTTGGCCATCACCATCCTTCTCCGAATTTCAAAACTGATGTCATTCGTTTTATTTATGGCCGTACCAAGGTATATAAAATCTTTAACTACCTCAAAGCTGTAGTTCTCAAGTTCCACAGTTGGTGCGAGTCTACTGGACGTCTTGCGCGTTGATACCATCAGCTTGGTCTTCTAGCCGTTTACTGCCAGACCCACTTTGGCAGACTGCTTCTCAATTTGTTCAAAGTCGGCTGTTGCCGTTCGCAATGTTTGACCCATTATATCGATGTCATCGGTGTAGGCGACTGATATGTGTTGTTTGGTGTACAGGGTGCCATTTCTGTTCACATTTGCCTCTTTTCCGGCAGGATGTTAAAAAAGATCACACACCACAAACTGACACCTTCTCTGAATTCTCGTTCGGTATTGAAGGGTGCCGATAGGTCCTTTCCGACTTTAACTGTTGACCTTGTGCCACTTTAAATTATCCTGCATAGCCGTATTAATTTTGCAGGAATGCCGAACGTAGACATGACTTTAAACACCTCTGAACGGATAGGGCTTTCGAATCCGACTTTATAGTCGACAAATAGGTGGTATGTGTCGATGTGTTGTTTTCGTGGATATTTTCCAGGATTTGGCGCAGAGTGAAAATCTGATCAATAGTGGATTTGCCAGGTCTGAAGCCGCATTGGTATGGTCCAAAAATGTCATTGACCATTGGCTTCAAGCGTTCACACAGCACACTGGATAGCACTTTATATGCGATGGGAAGCAGGCTAATTCCTCTATAGTTGGCATATATCGTCTTGTCTCCTTTTTTTTGCACAGGACACAGGATGCTGAGGTTCCAATCATTGGGCATGCATTCTTCTAGCCAAATTGTACTAATCAGCTGGTGCATGCTCCTTGCCAGCATCTGACCATCAGTCTTGAATAGTTCGGCCGGTAACCCATCGGCTCCTGCTGCTTTATTGTTCTTGAGCAGATTTATTGCTTTTATGAACTCATCTTGGCTAGGTGGTATAGACTCTATACAATCATATTTATTGGTTCTGGGGTATCTTCAAATAGGCCAAATTTTTCATAAAATTATTTGTATTTTTGTTTTTTTTTTTTTTTATTTGGGTCAAGTCGGATTTTCTGTACATTTATTTCAAAGCTTTAATTAACTGTCAATAAAATTTAAATGCCATTTCCTGAAATCTGAACCTGAGAATTTTCTAATGAACAGAATTTATTCTACCTCCCTCTCCTCGTCCTTCTCTCCCCATTGCATGCCAAAAGATTCGGAAGTGAACTTGAGCTGGGGCATAATTTCCTTTACTTATTATCCAGGAAGACACGCACAGCGGTAAGGGGTGGCCAATGGACGTGGTCATAGAAGCACTTGGGAATTTAATACTCTCTTGGTGTTCGCCTGTATGCAGATCCATACGATTAACCAATTAAATAATCAAGCGTGATAAAACTTGATGTGGGACAACAACGATAGCAACAACAACACCATTTTGCGTTGCAAATAAATCAAACGGAAATTGAACGAACAGTTTCGATGACTTCGTTTGCGTTAGCGAAGTGGATACCGTTGCTTGTAATGCTGGTTGGTGTTGTTCGCCAGGTGATGGTTAATTAAAATTAATGTGGAAATTAAATACACCTTTAAAAAAAAGAGAAAAAATCTAGAAAAAATCTCAAGGTGTTTAAATCACTGGGCCGGAGTGTGGCCCAGGGCCAAATAATTGTGGTACCGTCCATCAATCTTTTACAGCTAATGTGTGTGTGTGGCCTAACAAATGGGCGTTCGTTCTGCAGTTATTGTCATCGGAATATCCTTAGTGTCATCAGCAAGAGCAGCGGAATGCCCAACCATGCCATGGCATGGCTGGATGGAAGTCATCATAAACATAATCGCCATCATCATCACCACCACCAGCACTGGCAGATAGTTACGCATGCGTTGTAGCTGTAATTGTTGCAATTTCTTGATGGTGTTGCAGTTGTTGTTGTTATGACATAAAACTATTCCCCTGGGGCCTTAACAAACCACCTCTCTGAGAGATAGAGAGTGTTGCGTTATCTGAGCACATTTCTTAATGCGTTCTAATAAATTGTGGATACATCAGCCTGGCAGCCAGCCGTTGCCTCTGAAAATGACACAATGCCTCCAGTTAAGCCACGACATGCCTTACCTAATGATGCCATCATTTTTCAGCAGGTCCAGTGTGACT
The DNA here is from genome assembly GCF_032173495.1 of Musca vetustissima. Taxonomy (NCBI): domain Eukaryota; kingdom Metazoa; phylum Arthropoda; class Insecta; order Diptera; family Muscidae; genus Musca; species Musca vetustissima. The sequence continues at coordinate 91,267 of NW_026874363.1, forward strand.
GAAACGAAAAAAAAACAGAAAACAAAAAACAAAAACCTTTGTCACCAGGAAGGCATTTTGTTAACACATTTCGAGAATGTGTTAGCCGTCCGGAGGAATCACTCATTCATCCGACCATGGTTTATGATGTGCCAGCAACATGGTTATGTTGCATGTAACATGTTCACAGCTATGTTGGCTCGATGTACAACAACAAGTCATAAAAGATTCATAAGTCTCTTCGATGATTTTTTTTTTCGTTTAAAAAACAATACCCAAAAGGGCCCCTCCACAATTCACCCAGGTGGTCTGCGACTCATGGCCTTATAAGGAATTATCTTCCACAAATGTCAAATTTGTTGTTAACAGAAGAAAGATAAGAGGGAAAGGGGGAGAATGGCCAACATCATCATTCAATTACGTTTTTTTTTGGTTATAATTGTTAAATTGGAAATTCTAATAAGAAAATTATTTTCCAAAGTGGAAGTTATGATCAAATCACCAGAGCACCTCCGAACATTTCTAAAGAAAATTTTCTCAATAAAAAAGTTGTCCCCAGAAATTTACAAAAAAAAAAAAATCCAATTAGAATTTTTTTTTTTCAAAAACTTAAAAAAATATCATTCAATTGCGGTATTTTTGGTTATAATTGTCAAATTAAAAATTCTAATAAGAAAATTATTTTGTTAAATTAAAAATTCTAATAAGAAAATTATTTTGTTAAATTAAAAATTCGAATAAGAAAATTATTTTCCTATGTGGAAGTTATAATTAAACCACCAGGGCACCTCCACACATTTCTAAAGAAAATATTCTGAATAAAAAATGAAATAAAAAATGTACAAAAAAAATCCAATTCGACTTTTTCTCTCAAAAATTTAAAAAAAATATCATTCAATTGCGGTATTTTTGGTTATAATTGTCAAATTAAAAATTCTAATAAGAAAATTATTTTCCTATGTGGAAGTTATAATTAAACCACCAGGGCACCTCCACATATTTCTAAAGAAAATATTCTCAATAAAATAATGAAATAATAAAATTTACAAAAAAAAAATCCAATTAAACTTTTTTCTCAAAAATTTAAAAAAATATCATGCAAATGCGTTATTTTTGGTTATAATTGTTAAATTAAAAATTCTAATAAGAAAATTATTTTGTAAATTAAAAATTCTAATAAGAAAATGATTTTCCTAAGTGGAAGGTATAATTAAACCACCAGGGCACCTACGCTCAATTCTAAAAAAAATATTCTCAATAGAAAATATATTGTCCTTAGAAATTTGTAAAAAAAAATCCAATTAGATTTTTTTTAAATTTAAAAAAAGTAGCATTTTAAAAATTTCATATCACTCCAATAGGAAATTTTTTCTATTTTTTTTTAATGATCTGTTCCAAAAAAATTATCCAATAAAAAAATCTCATTCAAATGCAATTTTGTTTGGCCATAATTGCTGATTAGAAATTCTAATAAGAAATCAAGTTTCCTAATGGAAAAATATGATCCAAACTGCAGGGCTCCTCCACGCAGTATAAATAATTATTGTACGCCTATATTTTATATGAAAATTGTGTCCAATAGGAAAAATGTTTACAATTCCAATACGATTTTTTTTTCAAAAATTTTAAAAAATATATGAGATATTTCCAAAATGTTGAATAATAGTTTTTAGGAAAATTTTGTCCAATAGGAAAACTTTATTCCAATTGGAAAATTTTACAATTGTTTTCAAAAAGTGATCCGTTTGCAAAAAAGGCAATCCAATAAAAAATTCTAAATCAATTGCGATTTGTTTGGTCATAATTGAAATTCTAATAAGAAAACAATTCTCCCAATGGAAAAGTATGATTCAAACACCAGGTCTTCTCCACACAATATAAATAATAATTGTATGCCTATATCTTATATGAAAATTGTGTCCAATAGGAAAATTGTTTCCAATTCCAATAATTTTTTTTAAATTGTTTCTAATAAGAAATTTTTGCTGATTAGAAATAATTGCTGATTAGAAATTCTAATAAGAAAACAATTTTCCAAATGGAAAAGTATGATCCAACCACTAGGGCTGCTCCACACAATTAAAATAATTATTGTATGTCTATATCTTATATGAAAATTGAGTCCAATCGGAAAATGTTTTCCAATTCCAATAAGATTTTTTTCAAAAATGTTAAAAAATGTATGAGATATTTATAAAAATTTTGAAAAAAATTTTATAAAAATTATATCCAATTGGAATTTTTTCCAGTAAATGATATCTAGAAAATTTATGAAGAAAAACTATACCTAATGTGAAAATTGCGGACCAAAGGAAATTTTTTTCCAATTGGAAAATTTTCCCATTTTTTTTTTCAAAAATGATCCGTACCATAAAAAAAATAATGTAATGCGACATATCCTACATGAAAGTTGTGTTCAGTGGGACATTTTTTCCAATAGAAAAATATAAATAATAATTTTAAAAAATATTTATTGGCAAAATTTTGGTCATTTCCAATAAGAAAATTTTATTCAAAAAAAAAAAAAATTAAAAATAATTTTGGCTAAAAACTTGTATTACAAAACTTAGTAGGAGAAAAAAGTCTCAAAAATATTCAATAAGATTTTTTTTTTTAATTCATATAAGAAATCGTTGTAAGAACATTTTTCCTATAAGAATGTGTTGTCGCAAAAAATTTCAAAAATAAAATTTATAAGAAACTTTAATATATAATTTTTTTAATGAGGAAAATTTGTTTCAAAAATTTCCAATTGGAAATTTTTGTCTAAAAAATAATAATAATAAAAATTAAAAAAAAATGGTTCCAAAAATATAAAAAAATCTCATTTTCAGTTTGTGGCAAAAAAATTCTATAAGAAAAATTTGTCCAAAAAAATGTGCCAAAAATTTGTCTATAAAATTGTCCCAATAATTTTTTTTGAAACCTCTTATGAATCTCCCATTTTATTTCCCCACATATCTGTCAAATAAAATAAATTTCACTTACAGCTTAACTTCAAGAATATTCAATTTCATCCGCTCAGCAGGCCATGTAACCTGGCGATTTTGTTCAGCTCTTGGCGATTATTTTCTATGCCGTTATTTTGATTTTGAATAATTGACCATTTGAATTTGTCATTTCTGTCATCTTCCTCCTCTTCTTCTCGCATCTTGATGGCCAACAACACTTGTCAAAAATCTGCTGATTGAATTCTAAGTGGACAAGTTGACCGGTTTCAATTTCCAATTTCTAGCCGTCCAACAAGTTAATTAGAATGAGCTTTAAGTTCGATGCCAACCACAAGAGGCACATAAAAAATGTCGTAAATCGATATTTCTAATGAGTGGTCGGATCGGATAATGCTCATGGCAAATGGCGGATATGATTGGTTGGTGGATGTGAGATTAACCCAAATTGTGTTCTTGAATATGAAGCTGATGAAAGAGAAAGTTGGAGATAAGAGAAGAATTTTTGAAGAAAAAATTTGATATCCTGAAAAGAAAATGGAAAAAAGTTTTGAATTGGCCACCGTGAATCCAAATGTTATAGGTTTTGTTTTAGAAAATTTACACTCTGCAATAGGACACCCGACACTCTCTAGCTCCATATCTCTCTCTTATCTATCCTCCCAATTGCCTTACTCCCACAAAGCCTCAAGTCCATCATGTACCTTATTTACATAATCGTTTAATTATCTCCTGAATGCCATCAGCTTCCAGCATGATTGGACCAATCATGAAATATTCGACATTCTGTGTTAATCTTTAAACTTGTGATCTGCCACCAAACAGCAACCGAAAAGAACTGTAATCACCTAGACAGGCAGCTCATCCGGACGGCCAGCCAGCCAGCCAAATGTGAAAAACTAATGTTTGTCCATTGACCTCTTAGCCATGGTCAATAAATAAGCGCCATGTTCGGCATAAATTCTTCAAAGTGGCCAGTCGAAAAGTGACCAAGCCTGCCATTAGAAGCCAACTATCGTGCCAGCATAAAGTTCTGATGGCGCTTAACATTTAATATTGTGTAGTGAGGAACCATCATCGATAAAAGATGCCAGCCATGTGACTAACGATCGGTAATTGAAGAATGATCATCAGCGAACATCAGGCTACGAAAATCAAACAACCACAACAACAAAACCAACACATCCCATAAATGCCAATAACGACTTAATAAATATTTTCTTTCCGAAAATTAACGATGCCTGGTTATGGTGTGGGTCAATATACCGATAAGAAGGTTCTAAGAGGGCAGGAGAAAAAAAATTGTGAGAAGGAGGATGTGGCCAACCTAAAAAATACCATTCAGCAAGGCTTCTCTACTGAAAAACTCTCAATTAAGCAGGGGGTTTCTATTGAAATACTGAATTCAGCAAGGCTTTTCTATTGAAAAACTCAATTCACCAATGATTTTCTACGGCAAAACTCAATTCAGCAGGATTTTTCTACTGAAAAACTCAATTCAGCAAGGTATTTCTACTGAAAAACTCAATTCAGCAAGATTTTTCTACTGAAAAACTCAATTCAGCAAGGGGTTTCTCCTAAAAAAATCAATTCAGCAAGGTATTTCTTCTGAAAAACTCAATACAGCAAGGGCTTCTACTGAAAAACTCAATTCAGCAAGGGGTTTCTACTGAAAAACTCAATTCAGCATGGTTTTTCTATTGAATAACTCAATTCAGCAATGTTATTTTACTAAAAACATTTATTCAGCAGGGGTTCTTTACTGAAAAACTCAGTTTAGCAAGGTTTTTCTACTGAAAAGCTTAATTCAGCAAGGCTTTTCTACTGAAAAACTCAATTCAGCAACGTTTTTTTACTAAGAACCTCTATTCAGCAAGTGATTTTTAGTGAAGACCTCTATTTAGCAAGGTTTTTCTTCGGAAAATCTCACTCTAGCAAGGTTTTTCTACTGAAGAACTCAATTCAGCTAGGTTTTTCTAGCGAAAAACTCAATTCAGCAAGGTTTTTCTACTGAAAAACTCAATTCAGCAACGTTTTTTTTTACTAAGAACCTCTATTCAGCAAGTGATTTTTAGTGAAGACCTCTATTTAGCAAGGTTTTTCTTCGGAAAATCTCACTCTAGCAAGGTTTTTCTACTGAAGAACTCAATTCAGCTAGGTTTTTCTAGCGAAAAACTCAATTCAGCAAGGTTTTTCTACTGAAAAACTCAATTCAGCAACGTTTTTTTACTAAGAACCTCTATTCAGCAAGTGATTTTTAGTAAAAACCTCTATTTAGCAAGGTTTTTCTTCGGAAAATCTCACTCCAGCAAGGTTTTTCTACTGAAGAACTCAATTCAGCAAGGGTTTTCACTAAAAACCTCAATTCAGTAGAAATTTTTTACTGAAAAACTCAATTCAGCTAGGTTTTTCTATTGAAGAACTCAATTTACCAAGGTTTTTATATTGAAAATCAAAATTCAGCAAGGGTTTTCTATTGAAAAACTCAATCTAGCAAGGTTTTCCTATAGAAAATCTCAATTCAGCAAAGTTTTTATAGTGAAAAACATACTTTAGCAAGGTTTTCCAACAGAAAAATTAAATTCAGCAACGTTTTTTGTACGAACATTTTAATTCAGCAAGATTTTTGTACCGATAACATCAATTCAGCAAATTTTTCTTATATAAAACCCTCATTCAGCAAGGTTTTTAAAGAGAAAAACACACTTTAACAAGGTTTTTCAACAGAAAAATTGAATTCAGCAAAGTTTTTTTGTACGAAAAATTAATTCTGCAAGGTTTTTGATGCGAAAAAAACAATTCAGCAAAGTTTTTCAATACAAAACACCAATTCAGCAAGGTTTTTCTATAAAAAATACAGAAAATTTTAATTCAAAATTTGATCATGAAAAATGCAATTCAGCAAGGTTTTTAGTGCGAACAAATCAATTCAGCAAAGTTTTCCAATATAAAACACAAATTCAGCAGGGTTTTTCTATAAAAATACAGAAAATTTTAATTCAGCAACGATTTGTATCATGAAAAATGCAATTCAGCAAGGTTTTTAGTGCGAACAAATCAATTCAGCATGGTTTTTTTATGAAAAATGTAATTCAGCAAGGTTTTTGGTACGAAAAAAATCAATTCAGCAAAGTTTTTTCCTCATATAAATGAAATTCAGCTACGTTTTTTTTTTTTTTTTTGAAAGGTGAATGATTCATGATGATTTTCGTGATGAAACATTTCCAGATATTTCGAACTTTGCCCGTCTAGAGAATTGCCCCCACCGATCTCTCGATCTTTCAAAATGCAATAAATCGGAATTCCAGAATGGTAAATCAAATTTAATAGCTCATAAATTGCTTAACAACACAAAAAATAAACTTTTATTTTTCAAATTGCGTTTCCCTAACACCTGTTCTAGGCGAAACGTCAGACAGCTGACCGGCGGAACATAGCGAAATCAAGAAGAAGAAGAAGAAAAAAAGAAACTGAAAACCATAAAAACTAGAGTAAACAATCAATTAAGGCAAAAGTTCACAAAACAGAACAAGAATAAGCACACACACACATACAACAAAGCAATGAAACGATGTTCTTCTTCTCCTTCTTTAATTGTTGTTGTTGCTGGGAAAGTGTTTGATAGTTAAAGGTATTAAAAATAATTGTTTTATTTATTTTTATTTGGCAGATGCTGAGCTACGAAATATAGACCACAAAATTCACTTCTACCACCACCTGTCACTCTACACTCTCGGCAGCCTCTGCCTCTCTCACCATCACTCTCTCCATCTCTCTCTCTCTTCATAGTTAGTTGACTTTGTGGGTTCTGATTACTTTCTAGTATTTAATTGAAATGTTTGTTTTCTTGTTGTTGTTGCCCTTTTAAGGTGCTTGTTAAGGTTTGTTTATTGTATATGGCCATTATTATTGTTGTTGCTGTTCGTTCGTTTTTTTCTATTTCATCGTTTTTCTAGCGAAACCGACATTTACACCTCCATGCCAGTCCGGCAGACCATAAAGCCTGAATTATTTATTTATTTAAGTTTTCATTCATTCGATTTAGAAAAACAGAAGACTGTTTAAATGAAAGTTACCTTGACGATTGACCCATATAACAAGAAGAAGAAGAAGTAGGGGGAGGAGAAAAAGAGGGGGAGAATGAGGAAACAGCAGCAACAGAAGGCAAGAACAAACAGTGTGTGATTTAGACATATGGAAATTGTATATAGGTACATCGAAAATGTTGTTTGGTGAAATGATATTTTCCTCAGGCAATTTTCCTCAAAACTTAGCTAAATTAACATTTTCTATAAGGAAAAACCTTGCTGAATTGAGGTTTTCCATCGCAGAAATTGACAGAATTGTGATTTTCTTAAGGAAAGCCTTCGCAGAATTAGGATCTTTTATAAACAAATTTTGCTGAATTGGGATTTTCAGTTAAAAAACCTTGCTGAATTGAGTATTTTACGGGAGAACGCCTTAGCTGAAATGTGTTTTCCATCAAAACTCTTGCTGAATTGAGTTTTTGTGTGAGAAACCACTTGCTGAATTGAATTTTTTCTATAAAAATCTAGCTGAATTCGATTTTTATGTGAGAAACCCCTTACCAAATTGAATTTTTCTACGAAAAACATTGCTGAATTGTGTTTCTATGTGAGAAAGCCCTTGCTGAATTGAATTTTTCTACAATTTGTTTTTGCTGAATTGAGTTTTATGAAAGAAAACTCTTGCTGAATTAAGTTTCTCTATGGAAAAACTTTGCTGAATTGTGTTTTCCTATTAAAAGACTTTGCTGAATTGTGTTTTTCTATGAAAAAACCATGCTGAATTGTGTTTTTTATGAAATCACCTTGCTGAATTATGGAGCCAGCCTTGCTGAATTGATTTTTCCGACGAAAAACCTTGCTGAGTTGTGTTTCTATGTGAGAAACCGCTTGATGTATGAACTTGTTCTATACAAAGTCTTACTAAATTCATGTTTTCGCCAAAAAATCTTTGCTGAATTGAGTACATTCAAAGAAAACCGTTGCTGAATTGAGTTTTTCTATGAAAAATCATTGCTGAATTGAGTTTCTCTATGAAAAAACCTTGCTGAATTCTGTTTTTCTATGAAAAAACTTTGCTGAATTATGTTTTTCAAATAAAAAATCTTGCTGAACTGTGATTTTTATGAAACCAACTTACTAAATTATGTTTTACTATGAAAAAGTCTTGCTGAATTGTTTTTTTTCTATGTAAAACACTTGCTTTTCATTGAGTTTTTCTATGAAACCCTCTTGCTGAATTCAGGAAAACCCTTGCCAAATTGTGTTTCTTTGTGAGAAACCTCTTGCTGAATGAACTATTTCTGTAGAAAGTCTTACTAAATTTATGTTTTCGCGAAAAAATTCCTTGCTGAATTGAGTTTTTTGAAAAAAACCTCAGCTGAATTGAGTTTATCCATGAAAAAACCTTGCTGAATTGTGTTTTTCTATGAAAAACCCTTGCTGAATTGAGTTTTTCTATGAACAAACATTGCTGAATTGTGTTTCAATGTAAGAAACCCCTTGCTGAATGAATTTTTTCCATAAAAATCTTTGCTGAATTGAGTTTCTCTACGCAAAACACTTGCTGCTTATTTTGAAAAAAAACCTTAGCTGAACTAAGGTTCTTTATAAAAAAAAACTTAGCTGAATTGACTTTTTATTAGAAAATTGAGTTTTTTTGAAAGAAAAACTTTGCTGAATTGATAATTATGGAAGAAAAACGTAGCTGAATTGAATTCTTTTTCCCATGCCCCAGCCATTGCAATGATAAATGACTTTGGCGTGTTGCCTTCGGGTCAGCTACCTTTTTTAGGGCATTAACAAATTACACTTTCATTGGGACAACATTACAAGCAAATTGCCCTTAACAGACGAATAACCAGCCAACACAGAATAGTTTTTTTTTTTAGTTTATTTTTGTAACTTTACCCAAGGCCAATAGCAGTACAAAACCCCCCAAAGATGGAGGACAATAAATTATGAGCTACCTTCCGAACACAAGGCAAAAGAAAATAAATTAAAAAGATAACCCCAAAAACAGGAGATGACGTCTTCCCCATGTGTGTATGTGTGTGTGTGCCTATTATAAAATTTGGCATAGTGGCCCACTGAACCAAAAGCCCAAACTGGAACTGGTTACTGGATGTTCGGTTGGTTGGTTGGTTTATTTCGCGCCCGTTTCTCTCTGTCTAATTGAATTGGGCTGCAAAATTATTTCTATTTAGCAAAAGCCGATTATAATTTCTGTAATTATGATTGCTTCTAAATAAATACATTTGCTAGTTGTTGTTGTTGCTAAGCAACAATAGCATTGTTGTTGTAAGAAGGTAAGCATAGCCAAGCGAACATGACAGTGGCCAGACTTAAGTAGTTCTTGGTTGGCTGGCTGGCTGGACTGAAAGTCTATATCGCGTGGACACAAATCTAAAAGATAACATAAAATAAATACCACAACAACAACAACAATAACAACGGCAACAACAAGTGGCAGTAATGGTTCTTCTTTCATCCGATGACCAAAGCCAGTCAGTTTTCCAACCAGCCAGCCAGCCATTCATTCATTCCTCATTCATTTAGTTATTCGTCTCATTTGTACGACTGTGGGCCAGGTCTATTGTATGAATGTGTGTGTGTGTCTGTTTGGCAATATTTAGGTAACTCGGTTAAATGTGACTTGGCACAATTTTGATCTGTTTCGTTTCGTTTTGTATTTTTTTGTTATTTTCGCAAACAAAACAGCCATCAAAAGTGAATGAAACACAACAACAAAGCCATGACAACTGACGAAGTAACCGACCAACTAACCAGCGACCAAACCCATGTGGATGTCCATATTAAATACATTTGTTTTGTGTTCTGCAAACTATTCTCATTGGAATTGACCAATTCATGTACCTAGTAATGACATGGCATAGATCTGGATTCAAACATATTTTTTCAGCCTGCCATATCTGAGGATATTTTAAAAATATTCGAAGAAAAATTGTTAAAAATATTTTTACGGTAGGCGTGATAGGCGTGGATTTTTATACCCTTCACCACACAGTGGTACAGGGTATTATGTTTTTGTGCAAATGTTTGTAACAGGCAAAAGAAAACGAGATAGACCCATGGTTCCTTTTGAGAATATGGATAGAATCTCTTTCTAAGTCGATTTATGCATGTCCGTCCGTCCGTCTGTCTGTCCATGTTACATTGGAATTGGGTGAAATTTGACACAGCTCATTTATTTGGCCCAAGGACGAACCCTATTGAAATTGGGAAAAATCAGTTCAGATTTCATCGGTTCAGCTTTATAGATCCCATATATATTTTCCCCCGATTGTAGGTAAATGGTGCAACAAAGTACCTATATATCCTTCGATTTGCACGAAATTTGACATATTGGACTAAATAGTGTCTAGAATGATGTGTGTTAATTTTCGTGAAAATCGCTTCAGATTTAGATATAGATCCCATATATATATTCGTCCGATCTTAGGTAAATGGTACTCCAAAGCCTCTATATATTTTTTGATTTGCACGAAATTTGGCATAGCGTTCTGAATTAAGTCTAGAACGATGTGTGTCGAATTTCTTGCAAATCGGTTCAGATTTAGATATAGCTCCCATATATATTTTCGTCCGATTTTATGTAAATGGTACACCAAAGTCCCTATATATCCCTCGATTTGCACGAAATTGGGCATAGCGTACTGAATTAAGTCTAGAACGATGTGTGTCGAATTTCCTGAAAATCGGTTCAGATTTAGATATAGCTCCCATATAAATATTCGTCCTGTTTTGGGTAAATAGTGCACCAAATTCCCTATATATCTCTCGATTTTCACGAAATTTGGTACAGCGTACTGACTTGAGTCTAGAATAATGTGTGCTAAGTTTCGGGAAAATCGGTTCAGATTTAGATATAGCTCCCATATATATTTTCGTCCGATTTAATGTAAATGGTGCGCCAAGGACCCTAAATATCTTTCGATTTGCACGAAATTTGGCATAGCGTACTATATTAAGTCTAGAATGATGTGTGCTAAGTTTCGTGAAAATCGGTCCAGATATAAATATAGCTCTCATATATATTTTCGTCCGATTTTATGTAAATGGTACACCAAAGTCCCTATATATCCCTCGATTTGCACGAAATTTGGCACAGCGTACTGACTTAAGTCTAGAACGGTGTGTGTCAAATTTGCTGAAAATCGGTTCAGATTTAGATATAGCTCCCACATAAATATTCGTCCGATTTTGGGTAAATAGTGCACCAAAGTCCCTATATATCTCTCGATTTTTACGATATTTGGTACAGCGTACTGACTAGAGTCTAGAATAATGTGTGCTAAGTTTCCTGAAAATCGGTTCAGATTTAGATATAGCTCCCATATATATATATATATTCGTCCGATTTTAGGTAAATGGTGTACCAAAGTCCTTTTATATCCTTCGATTTGCATAAAATTTGGCATGGCATACTGAATTGAACCTGGAATGATGCCTGCCAAGTTTCGTGAAAATCGGTTCAGATTTAGATATGGCTCCCATATATATGTTCGGCCGATTTAATGTAAATTGTGCACCAAAGTCTCCATATATCTTGGATTTTTTTACAAATATTTTTTTCGTAGACCTGGATATTTTAAACATTTTTTTTCAAGTCAAAAAAATAGTACTTTGTGCAGCCCCAAGAGATTGTAACACCGCGAAATATTGGTCCTAGACCCATCTTTAAGTATACCGATCGTCATATCTCGACTAGCTGAGTCGATCTAGACATGTGTGTCCGTCCGTCCGTCCGTCTGTCGTCTGACCATTATTATTTGTAAACACGATACAGGCCAAAGTTATGGACCAATCTTCACGAAATTTTGCATGAAGGATGGGTTCTGGCCAATGAAGACTCCTATTGTTTTGTTGGTAAAGATGGGTCAATATTTAGGGGATGAAATGGACCAAATTCTAAATTTTTTTCGGTTTTTCTGGTCGCTCCAGAGGCCACAATTATGGCCCGAACATCGTGAAATTTTGCATGGAATAGGGGATCGGGCCAAAGAGTGAGCATGCCTGTTTTGATAAAGATCGGCCAATATTTAGCGGGTCAAATGGACACTGACTTTTGTGTGAAAAATTACAAAATTTGTATTCCATGGCGTATATATTACCTCTCGCAGGACATAGACCCGAGAAGTTGATAGTATATTCAAGAGGAGTGGTTGACCTTGAAATTGATATCAATTATATGGTCGTGTGTACTTGGATGTTGGAGTTACACTTAAATATTTACTGGTTCTTACGTATTCAGATATTATTTAGTAACCCATTATCACACTAGAGGGCGGAAATATAGCTCTGATCGCTTTGAAATTTTCCATGAGGATCCATGTATGGTCAAGGACAAGCCTATAATTTTCACTGATGATCTGATAATAATTTTGGGATGAACTGGACCGAGAACTTAATTTTTTGTATTATTTCGAGTCGATCTATAGGCCACAATTGAAAGCCTAACATCGCAAGACAACTCACGGCGAAGGGAATATGGCCAGGAAATTAGAAGGGTGTTCTGAATATTAGTAATATTGGTTGACCTCTAATTGGTCAAGAGTGTGGAAATATACCGAAATATTGTCCATGCTCAGAATATAGAACCACAGAAAGTTAGATTTTCGTGGAAGTTGTGTAGGGTATCATATGGTCGGCCCCGTCCGACTATACTGCTCCGCTCACTGGTTTTTACTAATTTTTTTAGGCTTGGATTAAAAAAATATATATATATTTATTAATTAACAAAATTTGTTAAATAATTTCCCCAATCCACTGTCTCCGCTCTAAATTGTTAGTTAAATTTTTTACTTTGGTCTTTAACAAACGGTAACAAAATATTATATCTTTATGTAAACTAAGTAGATGCTACCTTTTACAAGGCGCACACACACACATATATAGACGAATACTTCAGAACAACACATTTACATAAATTTTCCTCATACTTATGTTACCGAATGATACTTTCCCAATTATCATAGGCAAATTGATGCCTATATCTCTTCTCGTTCGTTTTTGGTTTTCTTTTTTCTTCACATAATGAAGTGGATTTGCAGTAAACATACATCATCATCATCAGCTACTTCTTCCTCCTCTTCATCGCATTATCTTATTCCTCATTTTTTTGAAATTCTTAAAACTTCAACGGTTTTTGTTAGCTAAGAAGGCAGGCATCGAGTCAGCCAGCCAGCCATCCAACCAGCCATCTCGATTGTCATCCAAGCATGGCTGTTTGGAATAGATTTTCCTTAGCTTTGTCTGTTTTGCAACACAAAATTTGCATGTCTTCCATATTTTTCGTTAAGAAAGGTAGGGGCATAAGAAGAGGGGGAACAAGAACCTCCTTACCATAGCTCAACAACATAAAAAATATGGGCTAAATTTAGCATGTGTGGCATACATTTATGCAAATCCAAGTGAAATCTTAGCAAAAGCTTCCTTCTATGATTATTTGTTGTTGTTGTTTGTTTAGAATAAAAATCAGCAATCATAGTTGTAGTGGTGTGCCTACTTTGGACTTCTAACACGATGTAGTTGTCGGCTGAGGTAAGAGGTAATTTTAGAAGAATTCTAGTTTTTCGACAATTTATTTTTAATTGGCAATGTAATTGCCAATACAAACATGATTCATTGCTAATATACATGGTGTTGAATTACAAAAAAAGAAAGAAAGACACGCACACACACACCGAACAATTTTTTTAAATATTTTTCCAAAGACAACCATAGGCGTGGATTTTTTAAAAATATATTTTTCAGGGAGCTAAAATAGGCGTGGATTTTTATATCCTTCACCACACTGTGGTACAGGGTATTATGTCTTTGTGCATATGTTTGTAACAGGCAAAAGGAAACTAGATAGACATATGGTTCCTTTTGAGAATATGCATAGAATTACTTTCTAAATCGATTATGCATGTCCGTCCATCTGTCTGCCCATGTTAAATGGTAAACCAGTTGCAGGTCACATTTATAATCCGATTTTGATGAAATTTGGCACATGTCACTTATTTCGCCCATGGACGAACCCTATTGAAATTGGAAAAAATCGGTCTAGATTTACATATAGCTCCCATATATATTTACGTCCGATTTTTGTTAAATGGTGCACCAAAGTCCCTATATATCATTCGATTTGCACGAAATTTGTCATGACGTACTGAATTGAGCCTAGAGTGATGCATGCCAAATTGCGTGAAAATCGGTCCAGATTAGATATAGCTCCCATATATATTTGCGTCCGATTTTAGTTAAATGGTGTACCAAAGTCCCTAAATATCTTTCGATATGCACGAAATTTGGCATAGCGTACTGAATTAAGTCTGGAGAGATATGTGTTAAATTTCGTGAAAATCGGTTACGATTTAGATATAGCTCCCATATATATTTTCTTCCGATTTTATGTAAATGGTGCACCAAAGTCCCTATATTTGGCATAGCGAAATTTGACATAGCGTACTGAATTAAGGCTAGAATGATGTGTGTTAAGTTTCGTGAAAATCGGTTCAGATTTAGATATAGCTCCCATATATATTTGCGTCCGATATTAGGTAAATGGTGTACCAAAGTCCCTATATATCTTTCGATATGCCCGAAATTTGGCATTGCGAACTGAATTAAGGCTAGAATGATGTCTGCCAAGTTTCGTGAAAATCGGTCCTGATTTAGATATAGCTCCCATATATATTTTCGTCCGATTTAAGGTTAATGGTGCACTAAAGCCTCTATATATCTTGCGATTTGTGCGAAATTTGGAACAGCGTACTAAATTAGGTCTAGAATGATGTATGTTAAGTTTCATGAAAATCGGCCCAGATGTAGATATAGCTCCCATATATATATATATATATATTCGTCCGATTTAAGGTAAATGTTGGACCAAATGCCCTTAATATCTTTCGATTTGCACGAAATATATATATATTTATATATGATTTCTGTTCTCTCTCCCATATCCAAATAATGCACTTGCCTAAATTCCGACACACACATTGTTGGTGTTGTTTTTATTTCTGTTGCATTCAATCAAAAATATTCCCACAATTTGTTAAAGTTAATCAATGATTAGTCATGGGAATAGTCGTCAGACGTCGTCAACGTCATGACACACCGCCTCACAATGAGGCACAATTGCAGAGCATATTAGCAAACACACACACCGACACCCACACACTAATGCTTGGAAAAGCGGACGATTTGCATACATTAATCTCGGCTGCTCTGCACTTGGAAGATTATGGAAGAGATTTGTAGCTCTTTTGCGTTTAAATTAGGGCAAAAATAAACGCCCCACCGTAGGCGAAAAGACAGTCAGCTAAGCCGATGCAACGGTAGGGCCGATTTTTTTCTTTAGAGGAAGCGAAAAAATCAACTGTTGAAGTGGCAAATTGCAGCAGCCACAGACAGACAGACAGAGGCAAAATGAATGCCGAACAATGCGATGCAATAAAAAATGAAGAAGAAGAAGAAGAAGCAGAAGACAAAAACCACACATTACCCTTAATAATGTCGGGAGGGAGGTAGGGAGAGATAGTGATGGAGGTAGCTAGGTCTCTTGTAAATCGGCAGATAAGCGACAATGGAGTACTGAGGAGTTGTAGATCATTGTTAGGTCTACCAAAGATGTGAAAAGTATGCCATCTTGATTTGTTGTTACCGTTGTTGTTGTTTTTGTGTAGTGAACAGCAACAACAACAACAACGACAAAAAAATATATGAAGGCTACAATAGATAACATTGATGGTGATGACGGGAACATTGCCAAACGCGCCACAGATTTTAACTTGGGCTACCGATGGCTGCCATTGGCATTGGCAGAGCAATCAGTGAAACTCTTCCTCTACTTCTGCTCACCCTCTGCATCCAGATCTCTGGCTGTTGATTTCTTTTCAGCCTCAACTTTGATGAATGTGCCTGTAAAAACAATCAGACATGATTTCTTGACAAAGCGAGTAGTACTCCAAAGACTCAAACGAACAGCTCACAAAAATATGATAAAGTGCCCTGACTAAAAGACGATTTTTCTGCTCTATTGTTGTTGCTGTTTTCAATGGCAATTTTTTTTCTTGACTCCGGCTAAGGGGAAAAACAATAACAACAACGAAATTATGTCTAAAGGCAGGAACGAACGATAATTTCAGTAGATTTTACACAATTACAATTATTGTTAGAAACTATTTATGGCTTAAATGTGGGTAGCTACAAAGACAACGGTAAAATGGGGAAAGGCCGGGTCAGAATAGGGAATAACCTTAACTGCAATACGGGTTTTCAAAGGTGATTAACTGCACTGCACTTGAGGAGGATGGAGAAATTATAACAAATTATGGTAAGTGGTCATTGAAAATTTTTTTTTAAAAAATCCACGCCTATACAGGCTTGCCAAAAAAATATTTTTAAACCAGTACGGAAAGTAGTAAAGTCGGACTGGGCCGACTATATGATATCCTTCACCACTATGGGTATATTGTACATATGCATCCTTACAATTGCATATCAATGTGCCTCATGTCTTTCTGCAACCTATGCTAAATTTATTTTAATTTGGGCAGATTTATGTAAAATCGGACAAATATATATGTATATCGAACGATATATAATTATGACGAAATCTAAACCGATTTCCCCAAAACTTACAATACATCATTCTAGACTCAATTCAGTACGCTATGTCAAATCGAATGATATATAGGGACTTTGGTGCACCATTTACCTTAAATCGGACGAAAATATATATGGGAGCTATATCGAAATCTGGACCGATTTTCACGAAACTTAGCATACATCATTCTTGATTCAATTCAGTAAGCTACACCAAATTTCGGGCAAATCGAAAGATATTAAGGGCGTTTGGTACACCATATACCTAAAATCGGACGAAAATATATATGTAAGCTATATCTAAATCTGCACCGATTTTCACGAAACTTTGCACACATCATTCTAGACTTAATTCAGCACCCTATACCAAAATTCGTGCAAATCGAATGATTTTTACGGACCTAGGTGCATCAATTACTTAAAATCGGACGAAAATATATTTGGGAGCTATATCTAAATCTGAACCGATTTTCATGAAACTTAACAGACATCATTCTAGGCTCAATTCAGTACACTGTGCCAAATTTCGTGCAAATCGAAAGATATATAGGGACTTTAGCGCACCATTTACCTTAAATCGGATGAAAATATATATGGGAGCTATAACTAAAACTGAACCGATTTTTACGAAACCTAACACACATTGTTCTAGACTTAATTCACTACGCTGTGCCAAATTTCGTGCAAATCGAAAGATACATAGAGACTTTGGTGCACCATTTATATAAAATCGGACGAAACTATATATGGGAGCTATATAAAAACTTGACCGATTTTCACGAAATTTTACACACATCATTCTAGACTCAATACAGTACGCTATGCAAAATTTCGTGCAAATCCAAGGATATAAAGGGACTTTGGTGCACTTTTAGCCTAAAATCGGACGAAAATATATATAGCAGCTATATCTAAATGTGGACCGATTTTTATGAAACTTTGCAGACGTCACTCTAGGCTCAATTCAGTACGTTATGCCGAATTTCGTGCAAATCGAAAGATATATAGGGACTTTAGAGCGCCGTTAACATAAAATCGGACGAAAATATATATGGGAGCTATATCTAAATCTGGACAAATCTTCACGAAACTTGGCAGACATCACTCTCGGCTCAAATCAGTACTTTATGGCAAATTTCTAGCAAATTGAAGAATATAAAGGGACTTTGGTACACCATTTACCTAAAATCGGACGAAACTATATATGGGAGCTATATCTGAATCTGAACCGATTTTCACGAAACTTAGTACACATCATTCTGGACCTTATTCAGTACCCTATGCAAAATTTCGTGCAAATCGAAAGATATATAGGTACTTTGGTGCACCATTTACCTTAAATCGGACGAAAATATATATGAGCTATATCTGAATCTGAACCGATTTTTACGAAATTTAACACACATTGTTCTAGACTTAATTCATGACGCTATGCCAAATTTCGTGCAAACGAAAGAGATGTAGGGACTTTGGTACACAAGTTATCTTAAATCGGATGAAAATATATATGGGAGCTATATCTTAATCTGAACCGATTTTCAGGAAACTTAACACACATCATTCTAGACTCAATTCAGTACGCTATGGCAAATTTCGTGCAAATCGAAAGAGATGTAGGGACTTTGTTGCAGAATTTACATAAAATCGGACTAAAATATATATCGGAGCTATATATAAATCTGAACCGATTTTTACATAACTTAGCACATATCATTATAGACTCAATTCAATATGATGTGCCAAATTTCAAATCGAAAGATATATAAGGGCTTTAGCGCTCCATTTACCTTAAATCGGCCGAAAATATATATGGGAGCTATATCCAAATCTGAACCGATTTTCTCGAAACTTAAAACACATCATTCTAGACCTTATTTAAAACGATGTGCCAAATTTCGGGCAAATCGGAAGATATATAGGAACTTTGGTGCACCATTTACCTTAATTCGGACGAAACTATATGTGGGAGCTATATCTAAATCTTAACCGATTTTCTTCAATTTCAATAGGTTTTGTCCTTGGGCCAAGTAAGTGAGCTGTGTCGAATTTCATCCGAATCGGATCATAAATGCGATGTTTACAATTTAACATCTACAAACGGACAGACGGACGGACTGACGGACATGCATAAATCGACTCAGACAGAGATTCTATGCATATTCTCAAAATGAACTATGGGTCTATCTCGTTTCCTTTTGTCTGTTACAAACATATGCACAAAGACATAATGCCCTGTACCACAGTGTGGTGAAGGGTATAAAAATCCACGCGTAAGGAAGCTACTTGCAAAAAAAATTTAAAAAAATCCCTACCATTTTCGATTTTTCTCATCACTCACGTTGACGATTTATTGAAATAAATACCCATTATCAGAAAAAAAAAACCCGATGCCTTTCATTTCCTTCCTTCCTTTTGTTCGTTCTACCTCCATCCCATATCCATTGTGGCATATTTTGAGCTGCGGTTTTCAAATGGCTCTAATTACCCCTGGCCAATTTTGTTTACAAATCAACACTCGATTTGTGGGTAAATGATAGCTGAGTATGGGTATTAGTTTCTTGCAGTAGTAGTGGTGATGGTGAGCAGTGGAAGTGGCAACCTTGTGGTTTCTGGGCTACCAGAAAATTTCCTAGAAAAATTGCTTCTAGTTTCACACACACCAGTTGTCATTATGTCTTCATCATTGGCATTGAAATGAGTTTGAGGGGGTTGAGGGGAGGAATCGAATGGAAAACGCGAAAATTTTCTATCATCATTACTGGAGGCAATTTGAAAAAAATAAACTAACAACAACAGCAACAAAAAATGTGGTGTGTATGGGATTACAGGAAATTATTATGAGAGATTGGGAAGGGGAGAGGGGGTTGGGATACACTCAAATAAAAACGTCAGGAAAAAATTCCTGAACAAAATAAAAATTTTCGACAGAAAATCACAATTCAGCGAAGTTTTTCTATTGAAAATCATAATTCAGCAAAGTTATTCCTTAGAAAAACACAATTCAGCAAAGCTTTTCTATTGAACACCACAATTCAGCAAGGGTTTTCTATTGAAAATCACAATTCAGCAAAGCTTTTCTATTGAACACCACAATTTAGCAAGGGTTTTCTATTGAAAATCACAATTCAGCAAAGTTTTTCTATAAAAATCACAATTCAACAAAGTTTTTCTATAGAAAATCTAAATTCAGCAAATTTTTCCTTAGAAAAACACAATTCAGCTAAGTTTTTCTATTGAAAATCACAATTCAGCAAAGTTTTTCTATTGAAAATCACAATTCAGCAAAGTTTTTTCTTAGAAAAACACAATTCAGCAAAGTTTTTGTGCTGAAAATCATAACTCAGCGAAGTTTTTCTTAGAAAATCACAATTCAGCAAAGTTTGTCCTTAGAAAAACACAATTCAGCAAAAAAAAATTTTTTTGAAAATCACAATTCAGCAAATTTTTTATATTGAAAATCACAATTCAGCAAAGTTTTTCTATAGAAACTGATAATTCAGCAAAGTTTTTCTGTTGAAAATCATAATTCAGCAAAGTATTTCGTTAGAAAAACACAATTCAGCTAAGTTTTTCTAGTGAAAATCACAATTCAGCAAAGTTTTATATTAAAAATCACAATTCAGCAATTTTTTTTGAGTGTCACATCATCATTACCATGGCCAGCAGTCAGCTGAAGCTTTCTTCACCTACAGCCACAATCAAGGATGACATGCCACTGTTGCATCTGAGGCATGCCCAGTGGTTTCATTTGATTTCGATTTCCATGAAATTCTTTGCCCCCACCAAAAAAAATGAAGACAAAATTGGTCATGATCATCGGAACCACTAGACCACAAATGTAGTCGAACACACACACAAATGGTGGCACATTGCTTGATGATTTGTCTAGTCTAGTTGCACCAAAAACATGGCTTAACTGCAGTTTAAGGGCATTTTGTTCTTGTTGTAGTTGTCAGCCGAAAAAAAGAAGAAGACAACAGCAACAACATCGACAGTGCTAAATTGCCGCTTCTATGCGGTTTGTTTGCAGTGGTTCAGATGAAAAATTGGCCATTTCAAGAGTTATGAGAAGAATTACTACAACAAAAAAACAAATTTCCAATAGAGGGGGTGAGGGAGAGGGAAGGGGGCTGGTGTCTGTTGTCAGCAGAAAACATCTTGGCAATCGAACAAAAAAATGTTTTCTTCAAAAAAATATTGAACATTTGTTTTCCTATGTCTTAGAAATTTCCTTTGTGTCTACTTTTTGTTGTTGGCGTTGTTATTATAACAAAAGGGCCATTGAAAGTTGTTGTTGTTTTTCAGTTTTTGTATCCAAGAAAAGCGAAATTTAGGACATTCAAAATGTTCGCTGGTGTGAAGACCAAACCACCATACAACTTTTTTGTTTGCCTTGTCTGATTTTGTTCAATAACTTTCACATTTGACAAATGTTGTTGCGGTGGTTGTTGCAGTTGTTGTTGTTTTGGTCATCAATGGGAGGTGAAAAAATGACAGACGATGACATGACAAAAAAAAAGTTGCAATGCATATGAATGAAGTAAAAAAAAAAAAAAAATTACAACAACAATGTAAATTGTGAAAATTTGTACTTAAGAAAAAACACAATTCAGCAAAGTTTTACTTAGGGAAAAGTCAATTCAGCAAAATTTTAATAGTGAAAAACCCAGATTTAACGATTTTTAATAAAAGAAAAACTAAATTCAGCTAATTTCTTCAATAAAAAACGCAATTTAGCAAAATTTAAAAAAAATTCCCATGGAAACACAATTCAGCTAGGTTTTTTTTAAAGAAAATCATAATTCAGCAACTTATTTATTAGAAGAATCCAATTCAGCGGAATTTTTCGATGGAAAAACCTAATTCAGCTAAGGAAAATTGGTATTCAGCTAAGATTTTCTGTCGAAAAACCATAATTTATCGATGTTTTTCGATCAAAAACACAATGTAGCTAAATTTTTCTAAAGATAAACTCAATTCAGCGGAGTTTTTCCATGGAAAAAAATAATTCAGCGGAGTTTTTTCATATAAAAACACAATTCAGCGAAGTTTTTCATCAGATATAATCAATTCAGCAAAGTTTTTCTTCAGAAAACTTCAATTCAGCGACGCTTTTCAGTGGAAAAACACAATTCAGCAAGATTTTTATATAGAAAAACTCAATTCAGCGGAGGTTTTCCATAGAAAAACTCAATTCAGCTAGGAGTTTCTTAAGAAAGAAATGAATTCAGCTAAGATTTAATGTCAAAAACTTTAGCGAAGTTTTTCTTTCAAAAACCACAATTCAGCAGGGGTTTTCTTCAGAAAACCTCAATTCAATAAGGTTTTTATACAGAAAAATATAATTCAGCGGAGATTTTTCATAGAAAAACTAAATTCAGCTGTGGGTTTATTAAGAAAAAACGAATTCAGATAAGTTTTCATGTCAACATACACAATTCAGCAGGGATTTTCTTCAGAAAACCTCTATTCCGTTACGTTTTTCTCTAGAATAACACAATTCAGCAAGGTTTTAATACAGAAAAACTCACTTCAGCGGAGATTTTTCGTAGGGAAACTCAATTCAGCTAGGGTTTTATAAAGAAAAAACGAATTCAGCTAAGATTTAATGTCAAAAACCATAATTCAGCGAAGTTTTTCTATCATAAACACAATTCAGCGGGGTTTCCTTAATTAAAACCTCAATTCGGCTACGCTTTTCATTAGAAAAACACAATTCAGCAAGGTTTTTTACAGAAAAACTCACTTTAGCGGAGATTTTTCATAGAGAAACTCAATTCAGCTAGTGTTTCATAAAGAAAAAACTAATTCAGCTACGATTCAATGTTAAAAATCCATAATTCAGCGAAGTTTTTCTATCATAAACACCTTTCAACAAGGTTTTTCTTCAGAAAACCTCTATTCAGCTACATTTTTTTGTAGAAAAACACAATTCAGCTAAGATTTTCATAAGAAAAATACAATTCAGCAAGGGTTTTTAACATAGAATTTCTATTCAGCAGGGTTTTTCTTCGGAAAACCACAATTCAGCAAGGATTTCCATCACAAAATTTCAATTCAGCCACGCATTTCTTTAGAAAAACACAATTCAGCAACGTTTTCTATAGAAAAATTCAATTTAGAAAGGTTTTTGTTAAGAAAAACTCAATTCAGCAAGATTTTTCTTTAGGAAATCACAACTCAGCTAAGTTTTTCTTTAGAAAAAAAAATGTTTTTCTTTAGAAAAATTCAATTCAGCTAGGGTTTTTTAGAAAAATTATATTCAGCTAGGTTTTTCTTTGGAAAAACTCAATTCAGCAAGGTTTTTCTTTAGAAAAACACAATTCAGCAACGATTTTCTAATTTTCGCAAAACTCAATTCAGCAACAGATTTCCATAAAAACCCCTCTGCAGAAGAGTCCATTCCCCTATAACCCCAAAACAATGATTCATCGCCTTTTCAGTTTCATCTGGAAAATCTTGCTGATTTCACATTCGGAAAATAAACTGGCGATCATTTCCTATTATAAACGCATAAAAAACACAACAACAATACAGCGCTCTTAGTATATTCTGGACATTTAACACATTATTTAGAAGCATTAAAAAGCAACAAAAAACAAAACGTTCTAATAAAAAACGACAGCAACAACAAAAGCAAATGGAATTAATGATTGCCGACTAAAAATAGATGCTAAAATTCTACGCACACACACACAGGCAGACACACTGAGGGGCACATACGTACACCCAAACAGTTGATTAGTATTCGCATGACTGCTGTCGGCTGCTGAATGTAAACGCTCAACGGATGAGGATGATGCTGAAGATGCTAATAGCAGCTATGACGCTTCCGATGATGATGCTTCTGACGATGCTTCTGAAGATGTTGTTGCTTTTGTTGCTGTTGCTACTGATGATGCCAATAATAATGCTAATGCTTTTGACGTTGCTGTAGTTGGCGCAACATTCCATTGGCCAGAGAGAGAGAGTGCATTAACCGCTTGCCGTGGATGGGCTAGAATGAAATCTAAGGAAAGCGAGGATGGACGGGAAGAAGTAGTTGAGGCAATAGGTGGCTGGGTTGACAGTATTGTACCCTACAAGAATTTTAAAAGTGTGTGAAAAACAAACTTTGCTGAATTGTTTTTTTTTACTTAAAAAAGTAGCTGAATTGTGATTTTCGTAAGAAAAGCGTAGCTGATTTGAGGTTGTCTAAAGAAAAATCGTTGCTGAATTAATTTTTTTTATGAAAACCCTTGCTGAATTGAGTTTTTCTATAGAAAAAACTTTGCTGAATTGTGATTTTATACAGAAAACCTTGTTGAATTGTGTTTTTCTATTGAAAATCGTTGCTGAATTGTGTTTTTCTATGGAAAAGCCCTGCTGAATTGATTTTTCTATAGAAAATCGCTGCCGAATTGTCTCTTTTCTATATCAAAACCTTGCTGAATTGATGTTATCTATACAAAAACCCTGCTGAATAGCATTTTCTTATAGAAAAATTTTGCTGAATTGAGTTTTTCTATTGAAAAACATTGCTGAATTGAGTTTTTCCATTTACAAACCTTGCTGAATTAATTTTTTATATTAAAACCTTGCGGAATTGAGTTTTTTTATTGAAAAATGATGCTGATTTGAGTTTATCTATAAAAAATCTTTGCTGAATTGATTTTTTCTATATACAAACCGTGCTGAATTGAATTTTTCTATACAAAAATTGTGCTGAATTGAGTTTTCCTAGGGAAAAGTCTCGCTGAATTAAGGTTTATATATAAACCTTGCTGAAATGTATTTTTCGAAAGAAAAACTATGCTGAAATTTGTAGTTTTATAGAAAAACCTTGCTGAATTAAGTTTCTCTATATAAAAATCTTGCTGAATTAATTTTTTCTACAAAAAACCCCTGCTTAATTGATGTTATCTATACGAAAACCCTGCTGAATTGCATTTTCTTAGAGAAAAGCTTTGCTGAATTGACTTTTTCTGAATACAAATCTTGCTGAATTGTATTTTTCTGTAGAAAAATGGTGCTGAAAGACTTGCTGAATTTAGTTTTTCTACATAAAAACATTGCTGAATATAATCTTCCTTTAGAAAAACCTTGCTGAATTAAAGATTTTTATAGATAACCATTGCTGAATTGTGTTATTTGGCGGAAAATTTAGCTGAATTGCATGTTTCATTAATAAAAACCTTGCTGAATTGTATTTTTTTTTTTTTTTTGTAGAAAAAACTTTAAAAAAATAATTGCTTTATGGATTTTTTCGATGCAAGTTGTTAGCTGATTATAATTTTTCTATTGTAAAAGCTTGCTGAATTGCATATTTCTATAGAAAATACATGCTGAATAGCGTTTTTCTCAATAATAACATTCCTAGCTAGTGCTTTGTTTAGAAAATCCTTGCTGAATTATGTTATTTTGCAGAAAAACTTAGCTGAATTACATTTTTCATTAATAAAAACCTTGCTGAATTGTATTTTTTAGAAAAAATATAAAAACATAATTGCTTTATTGAGTTTATCGATAGAAGTTGTTAGCTGAATATAATTTTCCTGTAGTAAAAGCTTGCTGAATTGCAGATTCCTATAGAAAACCCTTGCTGAATTTTGTTTTTATCAATAAAAGCTTTCCTAATTTGTGTTTTTCCTTTTAAAAACCCTGCTGAATTACATTATTTTGCAGAAAAACTTAGCTGAATTAGGGGTTTTCATTATTAAAAAACCTTGTTAAATAATTTTGTTATTAAAAAAAAATTAAAAAAATACTTGCTTAATTGAGTTTTTCGATAGAAATTTCCTAGCTGAATATAATTTTTGTGCTAAAAAACCTTGCTGAATTGCAGATTTCTATACAAAACCTTTGCTGAATTGTGCTTTTCTCTATAAAAACTTTCCTAACTAGTGTTTTTCCTTACAAAACCCTTGCTGAATTGGGTTATTTTGCAGAAAAACTTAGCTGAATTGCGTTTTTCTTTAATAAAACTTTGCTGAAATGAGTTTTTCTTTAGATAAACTTTGCTGAATTGAGTTTTACATTAAAAAAAATCTTGCTGAATTTCATTAAAAAATTAGCTGAATTTTTTTTTCTTTAGAAAAAATTTGTTGAATTGGAATTTCCCATCAATTTTTGTTCTTTAGATCATCATGAGCATAAAACCAAAGATCTCAACAGCATCTAAGTAGCATTCAGTCTATCTACCCACCCGGGTAGCTGAGGTGAGGTATACACACAAAAACATTCACACACGCACACATCTACATACACCGGCTAGGCTGCATATTTTGCATTAATAAAATAAAGAAAACAGAATTTATAAATTTATTTATAAATTCTTCTACTTCTTGATGCAGCAACACACACATATATAAAGGCATGCATAACGGGGGGCATTTGTCTTTGGTTCCCCCTTCCTAATATTCATATAATTTTTTTCATTGGACAAATGTTGTGGCAGCATAGAAAAAAAATTGTTTTCTTGTTGTTGTTGTTTTTCAAAAAATATTTTTTGTGCCTGTTTTTTTTTTTTTTTGTATAAAAACTGTCCAGCACAACTGAAACATAATTTGCGGTTGAAATACCACAATGGACCACTGATGAAAGTCCTTGCTGATATTGTTTTTTTCCGTTACCTTCAACAAGGCGGCATTATATATCAATGCTGGGCTCCCACACATACACACACATCCACTAACGCCCATAAAATATTTTCCAAAAATCCTTTACAAGGCTCTCTGCTAACCAAAAATCATGGCTGATATCCTTTTTGGGAAAAATATTGGTCAAATTTCGACCAAAAGTTTTTGTGACCACTTTTTTCGACCAAAAAAAATCTTATTCAATATTGGTAAATATAACAGAAAATAATTGTAATATGAGGCTTCCAAACATTTCCTATTTTTTTCGACCAAAAATTATATTTCGTCGAATTTTATTTTTCGACCAAATATTATTTTTTTTTTTTGTTTGTCAATAAACGAATTTTCAAAAGAAGTGGTCACAAGTTTTATTTCTTAAAAAACGATTTTTTTTTCGACAAAAAATATTTTGACCTCCAAAAAATTTTTTTCGACCAAAAAAATATTAGTACAATTTTTTTTTTGACAAATTTTGTCAATATTAAAGTAGATTTTTTGTAAAATAAAGGTCCCAAAAATTTCGACCAAAAATATTTTAAACACTTTTTCGACCAAAAATTTTGGTCGGATTTTGTTTTGAAAATTTTTCGCCAATGAACTTTACTAAAAACATCTTAACATCTTTAAAAAACTTTTCGAATTTTTTCGACCAAAAATTCGACAAACTTTTTCGATAAAAAAATTGGTCGGATTTTTTTTTTGCAATTATCGTCAATACTATAGCAATTATTGTCAATACTATAGCAATTATTTGGTCCCAAATTTTTCGACCAAAAATATTTTAGTCACTTTTTTTGACAAAAAAAAATTGGTCGGTTTTTTGTTTTGACAATTTTTCGCCAATAGAACAAGGTCTGAACATTTTCTAATGAAAATTGACGGATTTATTACCAAAATTTAAAAAAAATGTCGGATATGACCCCAAATTTCTTTTCCGACCAAAATTGTTTTGGTCAGATTTTTATGACATTTTTATTAAAACAAAAACAAAAGTATTGGTCGAATTGGTTCGACCCATATTTATTGTCCAAATTGTTCCTTAAAAATTTGTCGATTTTTATTAGAATTTTTTGGTCTATTTTGTTCCTAATAAATTTTTTTTGGTCGGATATTTTTTCTTAAAATTATTGCCGGATTTTTTTTTAGACCAACATTTTTGTAGTCAGATTTTTTATTTTCTTAAAAAACATTCATATTTTCTTTAAAAAAATCGTCGATTTTTTACCAAAATTCTTTTGGCCTAATTTCTGAGATATTTTTTATAATCTATATGGCAACACTGCGCGCATTTAATCAGCCTGCCATTCAACGGAATTATGTTTATTTATGTGGACAGCTGTAGAGCTTTTTGTGGGAAATTCCTTAACATTGTGTTATGATGCTCAGTGAGTGAATGGGAGAGAGAGCGCGAGGGAGAAATGTGCAGGATTGCAGAGAGAGAAAATATTGTAGTTTACAGAATTTTTGAGAGCAAGGAAAAGAGAGGCAGAAAAATGGTGGGTGAGAGAGAGTGGGAGAGAACGGAAATAGTTTTGTTTATTTTCTCGTTGGTTTTGTTGTTGTTGTTGCTTTTATCGGATAGTAAAGCTCATGGGGTTGTTGTTGAGGAAAGAAAAACACCTGCTAGTTTACAAGCATGCACTGAGCATGCTCCAGACAAAGTAATACAAATGTGGAGTCTTTCTGACAGGGTTGTACACTAATGGTATGAAGTAATGGTATGTATGATTCTAAATGTGTGGCTGGGAAAAAAGTACTGAAAATTTTTGCTGAATTAAGGATATCTGTACGAAAACTTTGCTGAATTGAGTTTTTCTACGAACGAACGTTGGCAATTTCAATTTTTCGGTATGAAAATTTTGCTGAATTGCATTTTGGGCACAAAAATGTTGCTAAATTAAATTTATCTATAGAAAACCTTTGCAGAATTGCCTTTATCAATGGAAAATACTTTGCTGAATAGTGTTTTTATATGTGAAATCCTTGCTGAATTTAAGTTTTTCTACCAAAAACTTTGCTGAATTTAGTTTTTCTACAAAATAACGTTGGCAATTTGAATTTTTGATATGAAAATTTTGCTGAATTGTATTTTGGACCCAAAAATTTTGTTAAATTGAATTCATTTATAGAAAACTTTTGCTGAAATGCCTTTAGCTATGGAGAATGCTTTGCTGAATAGTGTTGCTTAATTTAAATTTTCTAGCAAAAAACTTTGCTGATTTGAATTTTTCTATAAAATAACGATGGCAATTTTATTTTTTTTTCGATATGAAAATGTTGCTGAATTGTATTTGGGACACAAAAATGTTGTTAAATTGAAACCTTTGCTGAATTGACTTTATCTATGGAAACTGCTTTGGTGAATAGACTTTTTCTATAAAAAAAATCCTTGCTGAATTGATTTCTTTCATAAAAACTTTGCTGAATTTATTTTATCTTTAGAAAAAATTTAGCTGAATTTTGTATTTTATGTAGAAAACTTTGCTGAATTGAATTTTCACTTAGAAAAACCTAGCTGAATTGAACATTTTTATGGAAAAACTTTGCTGAATTGAGTTTTTGATAGAAAATCCTTGCTGAATTCAGTTTTTCTCTATAAAAACTTTCTGAATTAGGGTTTCTATAGAAAAAAAGTTGCTGAGTTGAGTTTTCCAATATAAAATTGTTGCTGAATTAAAGTTAAGTTAAGTTTTTCAATATAAAAACGTTGCTGATTTGCGATTTCTATTGTAGAAAGTTGCTGAATTTGATTTGTTAAGGAAAATGCCTTGCTGAATTGAATTTTTAGAAAATATTTGCAGAATTTTAGTTTTTCTCTATAAAAAACTTGCTGAATTGAGTTTTTCTCTTTAAAAACATAGCTGAATTGGGGTTTCTATAGAAAAATAGCTGAATTTGATTTTTTATGGGAAGAAACCTTGCTGAATTAAGTTTTCACGTAGAAAAATCTTGCTGAATTGATTTGTTTAGGGAGAACTGTTTGCTGAATTGAGTTATTTATAGAAAATATTTGCAGAATTTAAGTTTTTAATAGAAAAAAGTTGCTGAATTTGATTTTTTATAGAAAAAACCTTGCTGAATTGAGTTTTCACTTAGAAAAGCCTAGCTGAATTGATTTTTATGCGGTAAAGGTTTGCTGAATTGAGTTTTCTATAGAAAATATTAGCTGAATTTAAGTTCTTCTCTATAAAAATTTTGCTGAATTGAGTTTTTCTCTATAAAAACCTTGCTGAATTGAGTTTTCTATAGAAAATATTTGCAGTATTTAAGTTTTTCTCTATAAAAAACTTGCTGAACTACCGTTTATATTGAAAACATTTGCTGAATTTATTTTTTTATAGGAAAAACCTTGCTGAATTGAGTTTTCACGTAGAAAAAACTAGCTGATTTTTTATGCGGATAAAGTTTGCTGAATTGAGTTTTCTATAGAAAATATTTTCAAAATTTAAGTTTTGCTCTATAAAAACCTTGCTGAATTGGGGTTTCTATGGAAAAAAGTTGCTGAATTTGGTTTTTTTATAGGAAAAAGTCTGGCTGAATTGAGCTTTCGCATAGAAAAATGTTGCTGAATTGATTTTTTATGCGCAAAAAGTTTGCTGAATTAAGTTTTCTGTAGAAAATATTTGCAGAATTTAAGCTTTTCTCTATAAAAACCTAGCTGAATTGACTTTCTATACAGAAAATCTTTGCTGAATTGATTTTTTCTTGAAGAAAAATATTCTATATTGAGTTTTCCGAAGGGAAAACCCTTGTTGAATTAAGTTGAAATGTTGCGGAATTGGTATTTTTAAATTAATTTTGTCTTATTTTTTGGGTCCCCCTACCTTTTGTATACAACCCTGTTCTGGGACATGCCTTTTTCTACCAAAAAGCTCTTTTGTACACCACCGCCACCACCCCCAAAAAGCTTTCACGGTGTCTATGTATTTGCCGTGCTGTTGTCGTGAGCAAAACGCTACGGAACATCGTCCGTTGTTCAGTGTCCGTGTGACATATACTCGAACGATTTGTGGTGGAAAAACTGCGGAAAAATAAACGGAAAAACGGCACACACACAAAAATTGACAAATACATTTTTTTTGCACAAAATCAGAAGGAAATGGAATTTTAATTAAATTTTCTATCGAAGAAGGAAGAACAAAAATCGGAAAAATGATTAACAAATAGAGGAGCATATAAATTACAAAAAATTGAAAAGTGAAAATCCTGGTGAAAATGTGTAAGGAATAGAAACCAGAATGGAAATTGTGAAAGAATTGCATAAAGAAAAAGAGTAGCAAAGAAGGCAAGAAAAAACGGGTATATCTAAGAAAAAAATATATCGAAGAGCAGCAGTGGTCAAAAAGAATTCCAAAAAAGAAAAGAAAAAAATATTTGAAATAAAAAAAAATTGAAAATAATGTGTAGAAATATTTAAAAAAAAATCCCGAAACAATGAATTTTCATCACAATGAAGAAAATTTGATAAGCATCAAAGAAGTGTAGAAGAAAATAAAAAATCGGACAGGAATCGCTACAACATTGCTCCGCACAGCATAGCACAGCCCAGCCACCACTACCACCATCTCCATTTTACAGCATAACCATCAACCTAAACAACACCCCCTGGAACAGAAGAAAAACAACCAAAAAACAGGGCCATAGTAAAACAAAACGCCTACAACAACAAGAAACATACACACAAAACAACAACAAAAAATCCGAAAAGAATCTGAAAACATAAATTCCGAAAAAAAACTCACTGCTGCTGCTCAAGTGTTTTTGTGGAAAGAAAATTAAAAAAAAAACAACAACAACAATATCGTGTTAAAAGCATAATAACTGCAACATCATCATTATCAACTACAACAACAACGCCATCAAGGATAAGAAATATGTAGGTATATACCATAACCATAGGTGGGCCTCAGGTGCCATCTCTCACCACTCAGGTGAAAATCGAACGGCAAGAAAAAAAATAAAAAAGTGGATTTAGATCTAAAAAAGGTGTTCACTTTTAAGAAGTTGTTTACAGAGACTCTCGTAAAGAGGTTTACTTATATTACGTTTACACTGGAGAGCTTCGAAGGTACCTATGTCAGGTATTTTAAAGATTCAGACATGAGTTTTTTTCAACCAAATTGGTTGTAATTTGACTTTTTGGGTTCTCATTGGGTATAATATCCCCATACTAAAAATTATCACTATCGGCCTAAGTTTCGGGGTAGCTCTAATATTACCGAACCTGTCAGATTTCATTATTTTGGGGAGCTTGTACACATTTTCAACCCAAAATGGCTGTAATTTGATATTTTGGGTTCTCATGAGGTAGAAAATCGTTTCACCAAAAATTATTACTATAGGCCAATGTTTTGGTATAGCTCCCATATTACCGAACTTCCCAAATTTCCTCATTTTGGGGCTTGTTGACATATTTTTCAACCAAAATAGCTGTAATATGGTATTTGGGGTTCGCTTTGGGTAGAAAATCTGCCTACCAAAAATTATCACTATTGGCCTAATTTTCGGGGTATCCATCATATAACCGAACCTGTCAGATTTCATTATATTGGGGTGCTTGGGCACATTTTGCAACCAAACTGGCTACAATTTGGCATTTTGGGTTCTCATTGGGAAGTAAATCATTGTACCAAAAATTATCGATATTGGTCTAATTTTTAGGGTAGCTCCCATACAACCGAACCTCTTAATTTTGATCACTTTTTTCAACCGAATTGGCTGCTATTTGATATTTTGGGTTCTCATTGGCTACACAATAATCCTACCAAAAATTATCAAAATCGGTCCAAATTTTAGGTTTGCTCCCATATAACCGAACCTCCTAAATATCGCTATTTTGGGGAGCTTGGACACAGTTTTCAACAGAAATGACCGTAATTTGTTATTTGGGGTTCGCTTTAGGTAAAAAATCGACCTACCCAAAATTATCGATACTGGTCCATGTAGCCAAACCTCCCAATTTTTTTATTTTTGGGGAGCTTGGCCATATTTTGCAACCAAAATGGCTGTAATTTGGTATTTGAGGTTCGCTTTGGGTGGAAAATCGTCCTGCCAAAAATTATCAATATTGGCCTAATTTTCAGGGTAGCCCTCATATAACCGAACCTCCCAATTGCAAAGTATTTTGGGGAGCTAAAGCAGATTTTTCAACGCAAAATGGTTGCAATTTGGTATTTTGGGTTCTCACGGAGTAGCAAATCTTCCCACCAAAAATTATTAATATAGGCCCTTGTTTTGGTATAGCTCTCGTACAACCGAACCTCCCAATTTTCCATATTTTGGGGAGCTTGGGCTAATTTTTCTACCAAAATGGCTGAAATTTGATATTTTGGGTTCTCATTGAGAAGAAAATCTCCCTACCAAAAATGATCACTATCGGCCTAAGTTTCAGGATAGCTGCCATATAACCGAACTTCCCAATTTTCGTTATTTTGAAGAGCTTGGGCTCATTTTTCAAAAAAAAAAAAAGATCGCTGGAATTTGGTATTCGGGGTTCACATGAGGTAGAAAACCTCCCTACCAAATATTATAAATATTGGTTCAATTTTCAGGGTAGCCCTAACATAACCGAACCTCCCAACTTTTGTATTTTTGGGGAGCTTGACCACATTTTTCAACCAAAATGCCTACCATTTGGTATTTGGGGTTCTCATTGGATAGTAAATCGTCCTAACAAATATTATCAAAATTATTTAAATTCTTCGAGTAGACCCCTTATAACCGATCGTGCCGAATTTTGTTATTTTGAGGTGCTTGGGCACATTTTTCAATTAAATTTTCTGTAATTTGATATTTTGGGTTCTCTTTGAGTAGCAAAGCTTTCCACCAAAAATTATCATTATCGGTCCACGTTTTAGTCTAGGTCCCATACAACCGAACCTCTTAAATTTCATTGTTTTGACCACATTTTTCAACCAATATTGCTGCAATTTGGTATTTAGGGTTCTCATTGGGCAAAAAATCTCCCTACCAAAAATTATCAATATCGGTCCACGTTTTGATCCAGGTCCCATACAACGGTACCCCTCAATATTTCGATTTTTTGGGTTTTCAGGCTCTAATTTCAAACGAATTGTTTAAAACTTCGTATTAGGGATTCTCATGGGCTGTCAAATATTCTTACCAAAAATTATCAGTATCGGTTAAAGTTCGGACCAATATAAAAACAACTTCTAGTTTTAGGTATTTTAAGGGGCTTGGGCGCATTTTCCAAACGAATTGCCTATAACTTGGTATTTCGAACTCCCATGAGATGTCAAATATTCCTACCAAAATTTATCAATATCGGTTAAAGTTCAGAAATGGCTCCCATATAAGGGCAACTTCTAATTTTTGGTATTTTGAGGGGCTTGGTCGCATTTTCCAACCGAATTGGCTCTAACTTGGTATTTCGGTTCCTCATGGGCTATCAAATATTCCTACCAAAAATTATCAATAAAGTTTAAAATTCAGAAGCGGCTTCCATACAAGGACGGCTTCTAATTTTCGATATTTTGAGGGGCTTGGGTACATTTTCCAACCGAATTGGCTCTAACTTGGTATTTCGGTTCCTCATGGGCTATCAAATATTCCTACCAAAAATTATCAATAAAGTTTAAAGTTCAGAAGCGGCTTCCATATAAGGACGGCTTCTAATTTTCGATATTTTGAGGGGCTTGGGTACATTTTCCAACCGAATTGTTTGAAACTTCGTATTTCAGATTCTCATAGTCTGCCAATTATTCCTACCAAAATTTATCAATATCGGTTAAAGTTCGGATATGGTTTCCATATAAGCGTAACTTCTAATTTTCGGTATTTTGGGGGGCTTGGGCACTTTTTCCAACCGAATTGGCTCCAATTTATTTTTTCAGGTTCTCATGGTGTAGCAAATCTTCATACCCAAAATTATCAAAATCGGTCAACGTTTTGCTATAGCTCTTATATAGCGTTGCGGATCTATTTTCGATATTTTGAAGGCCTCAGTCGCATTTTCCATCGATATGAATGTAATTTGACCTAAAGGGTTATTGAAGGCTCGCATAAATTTATACAGAAAATTACGAGTATAGGGTTAAGTTTTGACTAGGATTACATATAAAGGTTCGGCATTATTTTCGGATTTTTTTAGGTTTTAGGTAAATTTTCCCATCGAAGTGTCTGTAATTTGTCATTCCGGGATATTGAAGGGTTTTTTAAAAACACTATCCCGAAACTTTTTCAATATAGGTTCCAGTATTGATGTAGCTTCCAACATAAAGGTAGCTTCCAATTTTTCGATTTTTTTTAGGCTTAACTGCCGACATCATCCATCGAAGTGACAGAGGAATTTGGCAATTGTGGTTGAAATTTTTTTCCATACAATGCTTGAAATATTTCCCATTTTTCCCCTAACCTACATTCCATGTTGCTTATAATAAATTTCAATATTGCTCATACGTCTTGACTAATTTGAAAATAATTCGAAATGGTTGTTGTTGTTTTTTTATGGCCCACAATTTGTTGAAAATCATTGGCCTATTAATGAAGAACCCAAATGTTTTTAAATTTTTATTTTCAGCTATTACTTATTTGGCAACAATAAATAAATTTGGGATGGAATTTTAATGGATATTCAAAGTTTTGAAAATTTTGAAAAAAATTATAGTTTTGAAAAAAAATTTATGGCTTTTTAAAAATTGTTTGTAATTATTAATTAATTAGTTATTGGTTGGAATGGAAGGGGTAGAGAGAGAGAGAGAAAGAGAGAGCAGCTGCTCGTATGTGGGACTGTGGGAGATTTTGCAGATCGCCGGCTAACGGGGTTTTACTTTCTATCAGGTGGGTGAAAATTAAATGTGCACCAAGGAGATAATAAATAAGAAATAAAAAAAAAATGTGCGGAACCTTTATGTGGAGGCTATATCGAAACATGAACTTATATAGAAAATGTTATCGAAAAATATATTTTTCACCAATATCCCAGAATGACAAATTACACCCACTTCGAATGGGAAAATGTAGCTAAAACCCACAAAATTCCGAAAATCAATCGGAACCTCTACTTGATGGGGCGATACCAAAACATGGACCTATTTTGATAATTTTCTGTATATATGTATGTCAGCTTTCAAGAACCCTTTATACCAAATTACAGCCAAATCGATGGGAAAATACTCATAAAACCTTCAAAATATCGAAAATCGGCAACTTCCGCTAAATGGGAGCTATAGCAAAATGTAAACCGATTTTGATAATTTTTGGTACGAAGATTTGATATCCCAGAGGAACCTAAAATACAAAATTGTAGCCAATTCGATTGAAAAACTTGTCAAAAATCCCTTAAAATATCGGAATTCGGAAGGTACGGTTACATGGGGCTACCATGAAACTTGCGCCAATATTGATAATTTTTGGAAGAGAGATTTCCGACCTAAGGAGAACCCGAAATGCTAAATTACACAAAATTCAGTTGTAAAAAGGTGCTCACAGTCCCCAAAATACCGAAATTGGAAGGTACCCCTGTATGGGAGCTACCCTAAAAAGTGAATCAATATTCATTATTTTTAGTAGAAAGATTTGTCACCCCATGAGAACCTGAAAAGCCAAATTAGAGCCTATTCGGTTAAAAAAAAAATTGTCCAACATCCTTAAAATATCGAGTATTGAGGGGTTCGGTTATATGGGAGCTACTACGAAACTTGGGCCAATATATATAATTTTTGGTGGGGAGATTATCTACCCATTGAGAACCTAAAATACTAAATTACCGCAAATTCTGTTGAAGGAAGGTGCTCAAAGTCCCTAAAATACTAAAATTCGGAAGGCACCCCTATATGGGAGCTACCCCGAAACATGATCCAATTGTGATAACTTTTTGGTGGGGAGAATTGCTACCCAATGAGAAGCCAAAATTCCAAATTACCGCAACTTATGTTGTAATAAGGTGCTCGAAGTCCCCAAAATATCGAAATTTGGAAGGTAACCTTATATGGGAGCTACCCTAAAAAGTGAATCAATATTTATGATTTTTGGTAGAAAGATTTAACACTCCATGAGAACCTGAAATACCAAATTACAGGCAATCCGGTTAAAAAACTTGTCCAAAATCCCTTAAAATGTCGAATATTGAGGGGTACCGTTATATGGGAGCTACTTGAAAACTTGGACCAATATTTATAATTTTTGGTAGGAAGATTTGCTACCTCATGAGAACTCAAAATACCAAATTACCGCAAATACTGTTGATGGAAGGTGCTCAAAGTCCAGAAAATATCGAAATTCGGAAGGTACCCCTATATGGGAGCTACCCTAGAAAGCAATATTCATGATTTTTGGTAGAATGAGCACCTGAAATACTATATTAGAGCCGATTCGGTTAAAAAAAAAAACTTGTGCAAAATCCTTAAAATGTCGAATATTGAGGGGTACCGTTATATGGGAGCTTCTTGGAAACGTGGACCAATGTTTATAATTTTTAGTGGCAAGATTTGACACCCCATGAGAACCCAAAATACCAAATTATGGCAAATTCTGTTGCAGGAAGATGCTCAAAGTACCCAAATTATCGAAATTCGGAAGGTACCCTTATATGGGATTTACTCCGAAACATGGACAAATGTTGATAATTTTTGGTGTGGAGATTTGCTACCCAATGAGAACCCAAAATACCAAAATAGAGACAAATCGATTAAAAAATGTTCTCGAACTCCCCAAAATATCGAAATTCGCGGCATAACGCTATATGGGGGCTACCCCTAAAAGTGGACCAATATGCATTATTTTTGGTAGAAAGATTTAACACTCCATGAGAACCTGAAACACCAAATTGCAGCCAATTCGGATGAAAAATGTGTTCCAACTCCCAAAAATACCGAAATTTGGAAGTTATCCTTATATGGGAACTACCCCGAAACATGGGCCAATATTTATAATTTTTGGTGGGAAGATTTGCTACTCCATGAGAATCCAAAATACCAAATTATAGCCAATTCGGTTGAAAAAGGAGCTCAAACGCCTCAAAATACAGAAAGCAGGGAAGGTACCCTAATATGGGAGCTACCCTGAAATTTCAAACAATATTGATAATTTTTGGTTGGGAGATTTGCTAGCCAATGCGAACCCTAAATACCAAATTTCAGCCAATTTGGTTAAAAACAGGTGACAAAAGTCCTCACATAACCGAAAATAGAGAGGTGCCCTTATATGGGAACTACCCCGAAACATGGGCCAATGTTGATAATTTTTTGGTAAGGAGATTTTCTACCTAAAGAGAACTCGGAATACCAAATTACAGGAAATTCGGTTGAAAAATACGAAGCTTCTCAATATAACGAAAATGGGAGGTTCGGTTGTATGGGGGCTGCCCGGAAACATAGGCCATTAGTGATAATATTTGGTAGGGAAATTTTCTACCCAATGTGAACTCAAAATACCAAATTACATGAAATTCGGTTGAAAAATGTACCCAAGCACCCCAAAATAACGAAAAGTGGGAGGTTCAGTAGTATGGGAGCTATCCCGAAACTTATGGCAATAGTGATAATTTTTGGTAGGGAGACTTTCTAGCCAGTGAGAACCCAAAATATCAAATTACAGCCATTTTTGTGGAAAACTGTGCTCAAGCTCCCCAAAATAATGAAATTTGGGAGGTTCGGCTGCATGGGAGCTATACCAAAACATGGACCGATAATGACAATTTTTGCTGGGATGATTTACTATCCAATAAGAACCCATAGTACCAAATTACAAGAAATTTGGTTCCAAAATGTGCCCAAGCTCCCCAAAATAATGAAATTTGATAGGTTCGGTTATATTGGGGCTACACCCGAAACTTTGGCCAATAGTGATAATTTTTGGTAGGAAGATTTTCTACTCAATGAGAATCCAAAATATCAAATTTCATTAATTTTTGTTGAAAACTGTGCTCAAGCTCCCCAAAATAATGAAATTTGGGAGGTTCGGTTGTATGGGTGCTATACCAAAACATGGACCTATATTAACAATTTTTGCTGGGACGATTTACTATCCAATAAGAACCCATAGTACCAAATTACAAGAATTTTGGTTGCAAAATGTGCCCAAGCTCCCCAAAATAATGAAATTTGGGAGGTTCGGTTATATGGGAGCTACCCCCGAAACTTAGGCCAATAG
This sequence comes from Musca vetustissima, assembly GCF_032173495.1. Classification (NCBI taxonomy): domain Eukaryota; kingdom Metazoa; phylum Arthropoda; class Insecta; order Diptera; family Muscidae; genus Musca; species Musca vetustissima. The sequence continues at coordinate 129,565 of NW_026874363.1, forward strand.
TGATAATTTTTTGTAGGCAGATTTTCTATTAAATGAGAATCCAAAATATCAAATTTCATTAATTTTTGTTGAAAACTGTGCTCAAGCTCCCCAAAATAATGAAATTTGGGAGGTTCGGTTGTATGGGAGCCATACCAAAACATGGACCGATAATGACAATTTTTTGTGAGAAGATTTGCTATCCCATGATAACCTGAAATACTAAATTACAGCCAATTGGGTGGCAAAATTTGCCCAATCTCCCCAAAATAATGAAATTCGGGAGGTTCGGTTATACGGGAGCTATCCCGAAACATAGGTCAACAGTGATAATTTTTTGTAGGCAGGTTTTCTACTCAATGAGAACCCCAAATATCAAATTACAGTCATTTTTGTTTAAAACTGTACCCAAGCTCCCCAAAATAATGAAATTTGGGAAGTTCGGCTGCATGGGAGCTATACCAAAACAGGATCCTATATTAACAATTTTTGCTGCGACGATTTACTATCCAATAAGAACCCACAGTACCAAACTACAAGAAATTTGGTTGAAAAATATGGCCAAGCTCCCCAAAATAATGAAATTCGGGAGGTTCGGTTATATGGGAGCTATCCCGAAACATAGGTCAATAGTGATAATTTTTTTGTAGGCAGGTTTTCTACTCAATGAGAACCCCAAATATCAAATTACAGTCATTTTTGTTGAAAACTGTACCCAAGCTCCCCAAAATAATGCAATTTGGGAGGTTCGGTTGCATAGGAGCTGTATCAAAATATTGGCGTATATTCATAATTTTTGATGGAGAGATTTGCAGCTTAATAAAAATACGTAATACCAAATTACAGGCAATTTAAAAACAATTTTCTAAAATCGAAGTAAAAAAAATCCCATATAACCGATTTTTATTACCACACCCAAATCCGTTTAAGGATAATTACCCAAGCGACACGTGAATAGGTTTTTATGTCACAAACAGGCAGACATAGGGCGATTTCACGCTACGAGGACATGTCGTGATTTTTGTCCCAGTCAGTCACATTTTATAAACGAAAAAATCACCCAAACGACCGATCCACCCATCCAACCAACCGAGCGACCTTTGTTTTTGGTCTGCTGTATTTTGCGATTTGATTTAATGATGGATGTTTTAGTATTAATTGTTTTTGTCGTTGTTGTTGCTGCTGCTGTTTTTCTTTGTGTACATAATTTTCCATTTTTCACATTCTCTTCTTCTTCTTCGTCTTTTGTGCCAGCAAAGTACAAACAGAAAGTAATAAAAAGAAAAGAAGAAATCAAAATGTGGAGGTCGTACACATTGAAGGCAAAAAGCCTTCTGGGTTGATGGCAACAGAGAAGGGGTGGCGGGGAGATGGGAGAGGGCAGGGCATAAAACAAATCTTCGTTTTTCCTTTCGTTTTGGTGTCTAACCTTTTCAGTCCTGCCTCTTTTCCTTTTCCCCCCCTGTAATTCCTTTTCACTTCAGGAGATTTCTTATTAACGCCTTTTCCGAGTCTGCACAAACATACACACGCACATGCAGACACATACAGACACACATACATAGAGAAAGAGACACAAAGGCAAAGGACTTAACACTGTTATGCGTTTTGCAAAACAAAAAAAAACAAAAACAACAACAACGAAAAACAACAGTAAGAAGAAGACGAATCAAACACACATACACACGCACATGCAAAGCTTTATTAAGTTTGGACACCACAGCTGAAATTTACTACGAGTCTACTGACTGACTGACTCAGCTGTTAAATCTACTACCATCCTCATCGTCCTCTCTTGCACCCCTCCGGAGCCAGGATGTTGGCTGAGTATTTGCCAGGTGTTATTCTTACGCTTGACTTATTGTATTTTCTGTGTAATTTATTTATTGTATGTATGTATGTGTGTGTGTGTGTGAGTGTGACGATGTGTGTGTGTGCACGGGATTGTGTTTGTCTGGGTATTTTATTTTGCGTGTGCCACTGTTGGCATTTAGCACCTCCATGGCCCCCACAACTAATGCACTATTTAACATACGTATTTGACCTTAGACACATCGACTTTGTTTAGCAGTAGCGAAATGTTGTTGCTGTTGTTGTTGTTGTTGGCTGTGACAGCTAGTGGCAAACAACAGAGGTGTTGTTGCAAAAAAAAACAACCCATCCACCCACCCACATGACAGTTATCCATCAAACTATCAGGGGCACAGTAGGTGGGAAATTTTTTTGAAAAAAAAATCGAAAGATATATAGAGACTTTGGTGAACCATTTACCTTAAATCGGACGAAAATATATATGGCAGCTATATCTAAATCTGAACCGATTATCAGGAAACTTAACACACAGCATTCTAGGCTCAATTTAGTACGCTGTGCCGAATTTCGTGCAAATCGAAAGATATATAGGGACTTTGGTGCTCAATTTACCTTAAATCGGACGAAAATATATATGGGAGCTATATCGAAATCTGAACCGATTTTCAGGAAACTTAACACACATCATTCTAGACCTAATTCATTACGCTGTGTCGAATTTCGTGCAAATCGAGGGGTATTAAAGGACTTTGGTTCACCATTTACCATAAATCCGACGAAAATATAGATGGGAGCTATATCGAAATCTGAACCGATTTTCACGAAACTTAACACACATCATTCTAGACCTAATTAATTACCCAGTGCCGAATTTCGTGTAAATCGAAAGATATATAGGGACTTTGGTGCAACATTTACCTTAAATCTGACGAAAATATATATGGGAGCTATGTCTAAAACTGAACCGATTTTCACGAAACTTAACACACATCATACTAGACCTAATTATTTACGCTGTGCCAAATTTTGTGAAAATCGAATGATATATAGGTACTTTGTGTGCACCATTTACCTTAAAACGGACGAAAATATATATGGGAGCTATATCTAAATCTGAACCGATTTTCAGGAAACTTGACGCACATCATTCTAGACCTAATTCATTACGCTGTGCCAAATTTCGTGCAAATCGAAAGATATATAGGGATTTTGCTGCACCATTTACCTTAAATCGGACGAATATATATATATATATGGGAGCTATATCTAAAACTGAACCGATTTCCACAAAACTTGGCACAAATGATTCTAGGCTTAATTTAGTACGTTGTGCCAAATTTCGTGCAAATCGGGACTTTGGTGCCTATATCGGACGAAAATGTATATGACAGCTATATCTAAATCTTAACCGATTTTTCCCAATTTCAATTGGGTTCGTCCTTGGGCCAAATAAGTGACCTGTGCCAAATTTCATCCAATTCGGATCATAAATGCGACCTGTACTTTGTTTACAATTTAACATCGACGGACAGATGGACGGACATGCATAAATCGACTCAGAAAGTGATTCTATGCATATTCTACAAAGGAACCATGTATCTATCTCATTTCCTTCTGCCTGTTACCAACATATGCACCAAGACATAATACCCTGTACCACAGTGTGGTGATGGGTATAAAAATCCACGCCTATATCGGGTGTCTAAATTTTTTTTTTAAAAATCCGCGCTTATTTAGGTCTATTTTAGGTCTCTAAAATATGTTTAAAAATCCAAAAAAAAAAATTTTTTTTAACCAGTGAGCGGAGCAGTATAGTCGGACGGGGTCGACCACATGATACCCTACACAACTACCACAGAACTGCATCTTTCTGCGAATGTTTTTTTCAAGCCTGGACAATATTTCGTGATATTTGCACTCTTTTGGCCGATTAGAGATCAACAGCACATCTGCCCTTCACTGTCATAATTTCCGAATATTCCCAATATTTTGTACCGCCCTGCTATTTACTTATTCAGATTCCCTTCGCTGTGGGTTGTGTTGTGATGTTCGGCTTGTGGCCTATAGATCGACTCGAAAAAAAAACACAAAAAAAAAATAAGTTTTCGGTCCATTTCATTCCAAAAATTATTATCTGATCATCCCCGAAAATTATAGGAGTTGTGGTTGACCATAACTGGAATCTCATGGAAAATTTCAAAGCGATCAGCGCTATATTTTCGCCCTCTAGTGTGGTAATGGGTTACTAAATAATATCTGAATACGTGAGGACCTGTAAATATTTAAGTGTAACTCCCACATCTGAGTACATACGACAATATAAATGGTATCAATTTAAAGGTCAATCACTCCTATTGGATATATTATCAACTTCTCGGGTCTATGTCCCTCAGGAGTAAATGTATACGCTATAGAATACAAATTTTGTAATTTTTCACACAAAAGTCAGGATCCATTTGAGCCGCTAAATATTGACAGATCTTTATCAAAACAGACATGCTTATTCTTAGGCCCGATCCCCTTCTCCATGTAAAATTTCGCGATGTTCGGACCATAATTGCGGTCTCTGGAGCGACCAGAAAATCAGACAAAAATTACGTTTTTGGTCTATTTCATCGCCTAAGTATTAACCGATCTTTACCAAAACCAATAGGGGTCTTCATTGGCCAGAACCCATCATGCATGCAAAATTTCGTGAAGATTGGTCCATAACTGTGGCTTGTATCGTGTTTACAAATTATAATGGACAGACGGACGGACGGACAGACACACATGTCTAGATCGACTCAGCTAGTCGAGATATGACGATCGGTATACTTTAAGGTGGGTCTAGGACCAATATATCGTGGCGTTACAAACTCTTGGGGCTGCACAAAACTATAATACCCTGACAACATAGTTGTGTAGGGTATAAAAATCCACCCCACATTTCTAGGATCTAAAAAATAAATAAATTCAGGCTTATTTAATGAAACTGAAAAATAATTTTGAATTATTTTTTTTTTTTTAGAATTTTTAATTATTTTTTTTGTGTGCACCCACTGTCCCCAAACACCATCCTTGACACATCACAGGCATGCCAGTCAGCCAGCCAGCCATCCATCCAGCTCTTCACACATCCATCCCACCTAAGCTCATAATCACCTACAAATTGTGATGTGATGTGTTTTTCCCACCATAATAAAAAGCTAAACAGAATTTTTATTGTCTTTGTTTTTTTTTCATTTTCCATCACACTCCCACCTTAGAATCTCGTCAAATTAATTGGAAACTTTCAAAATCGATTTGAAACAAAACATGATTTTCAACAAATATTTCATTCATCTGCTATTAGAAAAAAATTTTCTTCTTTTACAACGTGGACATATGTTTATTTTTCCAACCGAAACAGATTTGTTTACGATTTTCCCACACATACACCACGACCATAACGAAAAAAAAATCTATATTTGTTTGATGGTGTGCGTGTGTATGTGTGTGTGGGGCCTGAGTAATCGTCAACAATAATTTTTGTTGTTATATTTCTCTTTCAATTCAATAGATGGAAATTTATTTATATAAATCATCAGCAAATCAAGTCCACACAGAGTTGTTCCAACAAAAACAACAACAACAATAATTACGCTTTTGTTGGAATACACAACGTCGCAGGCCATATCATCAAAACTAATGGGGTTGTGTTGTTCTTGTTCTTGTTTTCATTTTTATTTATTTTTAATTATAAACAACAATTTGTTGTTTTTGCAAATTATTTTATCAGCACAAATATCTGCAACAACAACAACAACAACAAATACATTTTGCTATAAATTTCGTTGTTTTATTTCGTTTCTTTAATTTATTTTGTTGTATTCCATGTTAACCAGTTGTTTTGGTCTCCCCCAGATAAACAGCACACATACACACACACACACACACTCCCTCACTCAGCTGTGATATTTTCACAATGAGTTATCTCAATCAAGAGATAGATAAAGAGAGATAGAGAGAGATAGATAGAGTGACTGTTATACTGAGAGCAAACCACAGTTTGCCAGTTGTTTGTAGCAAAAGCTTTCATGATTGCATGCATGCAAAACACATGCGAGCTGTGGTGTGTTATTGAAACAAAGAAAGTGTGTGTGAGAGAGTGATATAAAGAGAAGGTGAGAGCATAACCACAAGAGGCTTAACTCAATGTATGCTGCTAAGTGGTTGCCTGTTGTTTTTAGCAAAAGCTTTCATGATTGCATGCATGCAAAACACATGTGAATTGTGGTGTGTTATTGAAACGAAGCAAGTGAGAGAGAGGATGATATAAAGAGAAGGAGAGAGCATGACCACAAGAGGCTTAACTCAATGTATGCTGCTAAATGGGACCTAACATAATTTGGACAAATGACGTTCTCTGCTTCTTTCTCCCTCTCCCTCTCTCTTACACTGCCTCGCCAACAAATACAATAATGCTTGTATTATCACAAAGAGAGCAGAGTGTTGTTATTGCTGCCAAACCATGCATTTCTTTGCTGAGCACGCATAAAGCGTGTGTGTGTGTGAGTCTCTGTGTGCGTGCCTGCGTTAAATGCTGGCAGTTTTCTTTCCTTCCTTCCTGTTTGCCATATCAGTTATTTTTTTTTAATTTTTGTTTCATATGACCACTTGAGAATCCTTGAATTGTAACGAGTTTTAAAGTGGCTAATAAGGACATGTTTCGTTGTGGCTTTTTTGTTTGTTTGCATGCATGTTTCATAGAGTGAAAAATATTTACTTTTTTGTTGTTGTTATTTTCTTCTTGGATGATGGATTTTAGCGGAAGGATGCGTTATGGATTTCAAGTGAGATAATTATTAAAATGGAAGAAGGGAAACACATTTTTAAGGTAGCTACAATAGAAACGATTTTTTGTTAAATAATTTTTAAGGTAGCGACAATAGGTGAGGATTTTTGGAAAATTAATTTTTAAGGTACCTACAGTAGGTGGGGAGTTTATAAAATATTTTTAAAGGAAGCAATAATTTTTTAAAATTATTTTTAGGCACCTTAAATCGGCGGAGATTTCTTAAGCATATTTTTAGAGATCTAAAATAGGCGTGGATTTTTATACCCTACACAACTATGTTGTCAGGGTATTATAGCTTTCTGCAGCCCCAAGAGTTTGTAACGCAGAGAAATATTGGTCCTAGACCCACCAAATATTATCCATGTTCAGAATGTAGTTCCACATAATGTTAGATTCTCGTGGAAGTTGTGTAGGGTATCATATGGTCGGCTCCGTACGGCTATACTGCTCCGCTTACTGGTTTAAAATATTTTTTTTAAATATTAGAAATGGGCATGGATTTTTTAAAATTATTTTTTCAAATAGCTTCCTTAGCGGTGGATTTTTATACCCTTCACCGCACTGAGGTACAGAGTATTATGTCTTTGTGCATATGTTTGTAACTGGCAAAAGGAATCGAGATAGACCCATGGTTCCTTTTGAGAATAAGCATAGAATCACTTTCTGAGTCGATTTATGAATGTCCGTCTGTCCGTCTGTAGATGTTAAATTGTAAACAAAGTATGCTTGGAATTGGATGAAATTTGGCACAGATCATTTATTTGGCCCAAGGACGAACCCGGTTTAGATTTAGATATAACTCCCATATATATTTTCGTTCGATTTAAGGTAAATGGTGCACCAAAGTACCTACATATCTTTCGATTTGCACGAAATTTGGCACATCGTACTGAATTAAGCCTACAATGATGTGTGTAAAATTTCTTGAAAATCGGTTCAGATTTAGCTATAGCTCCCATATATTGTTTACCCCGATTTTAGGTAACTGGTGCAACAAAGTCCGTATATATCATTCGATTTGCACGAAATTTGGCAAAGCCTAATAATTTAGGTCTAGAATGATGTGTGTTAAGTTTCTTGAAAATCGGTTCCGATTTAGATATGGCTCCCATATATATCTTCGTCCGATTTTAAGTAAATGGTGCTCCAAAGTCCCTATATATCTTTCGATTTGCACAAAATTTGGCATAGGGCACTGAATTAGGTCTAGAATGATGTGTGTTTAGTTTCCTGAAAATCGGTTCATAGTTAGATATAGCTCCCATATATATTTTCGTCCGATTTTAGGTAAATGGTGCACCAAAGTCCCTATATATCTTTCGATTTGCACGAAATTTGACACAGTGTAATGAATTAGGTCTAGAATGATGTGTGCTAAGTCGCGTGAAAATCGGTCCAGATTTAGATATAGCTCCCATATATAGTTTCATTCGATTTTATGTAAATGGTGCACCAAAGACCCTATATATCATTCGATTTGCACAAATTTCGGCATAGCGTACTGAATTCAGCCTAGAATGATGTGTGCTAAATTTCGTGAAAATCGGTTCAGATTTGGATATAGCTCCCATATATATTTTCGTCCGATTTTATGTAAATGGTGCAACAAAGACCCTATATATCTTTCGATTTGCACGAAATAGTATTACTGAATTAGTTCCAGAATGAATTGTGCTAAGTTTCGTCCGATTTTATGTAAATTGTGCACCATAATCCCTATATATCCTTTGATTTTTTTATTTTTTATACCAAATTTTCAATATTTTATTTCCAAATTTTGCATTCGAAAGAAATTTTTTCAGCACCTTGCCTTTGGAATGATTGATTCAGGACTCCCAAATAAACAAATTTTCCAGAAAAAAAAATGCTAAGTGAATTTTCATTTTGAATACAAGAACAACAACAACATCTAAATCTAAATGAAATTTATCTCATTTCGATATCAAACATTTTTTTGCGGTCTATTGCAATGTAAACATTTCAATATTTCGAATTTCGAGTTCTAGAACAATTGCAAATTGAAACACCAAACAAAAAGAACAGCAACAACAACAATTGAGTGTAAACAATTATATTGCAAAAAAGAAAAAAACATTAAAAAATTACACATCTTGTCCATACACACACACTCATATCACTCAAGTAATAGTTTTTTTTATTTGTATGTATGTATACAGTGAAAATTAATACCCCTAAATTTTGAAATGGCCAAATAAACACGAATCATGGAAATCCAAGACATTTGGTGTTTTTTTTCCATTTTCTTGTTGTTTTTGTTGCTGTAATTTTTTTTATTCACGTCAACACATTGACAGCAACAACAACAATTATTCCGAATCATTGCATTTGGTTTGGAAATTTATTTTATTTTTGGGCCCATTGGTTTTCTTGTTTAAAATGCAATGGCTATTTTTGGTAGGCCGAAGGTGGGGTGGGAAGGTGGTGTTCGATAATTTAGAATTGTAAACATTTTCAGTTGATGATTTTGATCTTTGTTGTTGTTTATTGCTTTCAAACTCAACAATGTAAACATAGCCTAATTTCGTAGAGAATTTGTTGCTTCACTATTTTTTTACAACCGGAGGTGGTCAGACAAAAATATCTTCCAAAATTTTTTTATCGAAAAATTGCCTTCCACAATATTTTCAAGAAAAATTATTACATTCCAAAAAAGTTTTGTGGAAAAAATAATACGTTCCACAAAAAATTTTGTAGAGTAACTAATAGATTCCACAAAAAGTTTCCACAAATTTTTTTTTTTGGAAAAAAAATACGTTCCACAAAAATTTTCGAAAAAAATGAATGCAATCCACATGATTTTTCCCATCAAAAAATCACGTTCCACAATATTTTCTATTAAAAATAAATTAACTCACAAGAAATTTACACGTTCCACAAAATTTGTTCGAAAGAAAAATTAGGTTCCACAAAAATTTTCGAAAGAAATGAATGCAACCCACATGAGTTTTCCCATCACAAAATCACGTTCCACAATATTTTCTATTAAAAATAAATTAACTCACAAGAAATTTACACGTTCCACAAAATTTGTTCAAAAAAAAAATATATATATATAGGTTCCACAAAGATTTTCAAATAAATGAATGCAATCCACATGATTTTTCCTATCAAAAAATCATGTTCCACAATATTTTCTATTAAAAATAAAGTCTTTCACAAGAAATTTACACATTCCACAAAATTTGTTCGAAACAAAAATTAGGTTCCACAAAAATTTTTAAATAAATGAATGCAATCCACAAGATTTTTCCCATCAAAAAATCACGTTCCACAATATTTTCTATTAAAAATGAATTTTTTTCACAAGAACTTAACACGTTCCACAAAATTTAGGTCCCACAAAATTTTCTGAAAGAATTTTTATTTTAAATTTTCAATTAAAAAAATTATGTCCCACAATTCTCTTTTCCACAAAAAACCTATTAAAAATGAATTTTTTTCACAAGAACAAAAATTAGGTTCCACAAAATTTTCCAAAAGAAAAAAAATTTCTAGAATTTCAATAAAAAAATTTACGTCCCTCAATTCTCTTTTCATAGAAATGCATTCCACAAAAAGTGTTCTTAAGAAACTAATGGCTTCCACATTATTTTCTATGAAAATTATTGCGTTCCACAAGATTTTTTCCATAAAAAAAAATCACGTTCCACAAAAGTTTCTATATAAAAATAACGTATTCATCTAAAAACTACAAAAAAATATTAGGTTCCACAATATTTTCTGCGATAATGAATGATTTCCTGCAGAATAAAATAGGTTCCACAAAAATTTCGATAAAATAAAATACATTCCACAGGATTTTTTCTAAAAATCTTAAGATCCACAAAATTTTTTATAAAAAAATAATGTATTCCGCAACATTTTTTCATACAAATCTTACGTTCCACAATTTTTTTAAGAGAATAAAGAGGTCCACAATTTGTTCAAAAAAATTATTTTTTATAAAAAAATAATGTATTCCGCAACATTTTTTCATACAAATCTTACGTTCCACAATTTTTTTAAGAGAATAAAGAGGTCCACAATTTGTTCAAAAAAATTAGGTTCCTCAAAATATTTTATATAAAAAAATTGCATTCCACAGAGTTTTCTAATAAAAAATTACATTCCACAAGTTTTCTTCATAACAAATTAGGTACCACAAAATTTTCGATAAAATAAAATACATTCCACAGGATTTTATATAAAAATCTTACGTTCCACATGGTTTTTCTTTTAAAATTAATGAGTTCCACAAAATTTGCTCGAGAAAAAATTAGGTCCCACAAAATATTCTATATAGAAAATATTGCGTTCCACAGGGTTTTCTAATAAAAAAATTACTTTCCATAAGATTTCTTCATAAAAAATAGGTCCCACAAGATTTGCGATAAAACATAATGCATCCCACATAATTTTTTTTTAAATACTTACGTTCCACATGGTTTCTGTTTAAAATTAATGCGTTCCACAAAATTTGCTCGAGAAAAAATTAGGTTCCACAAAATATTCTAAAAAATTTATGCATTCCACAGGATTATCTAAAAAAATGTTTACATACCATCAGTTTTCCTCATAAAAAAATTAGGTCCCACAAAATTTTCGATAAAATAAAATACATTCCACAAAATTTTTTATAAAAATTTTACGTTCCACATGGTTTTTCTTTTAAAATTAATGAGTTTCACAAAATTTGCTCGAGAAGAAATTAGGTTCCACAAAATATTCTACGTAAAAAATTGCATTCCACATGATTTTCTAATAAAAAATTTACATTCCACATGTTTTCTTCATAACAAATTAGGTCCCACAAAATTTTCGATATAATAAAATGCATTTTACAGGATTTTTTATAAAAGTCTTACGTTCCACATGGGTTTTCTTCTAAGATTAATGAGTTCCACAAAATTTGCTTGAGAGAAAATTAGGTCCCACAAAATATTCTATGAAAATTAATACATTCCACAGGATTTTCTATTAAACAAAACTTAAGTTCCACATGTTTTCTTCATAACAAATTAGGTCCCACAAGTTTTGCGATAAACCATAATGCATTCCACAGGGTTTTTTTTATAAAAATCTTACGTTCCACATGGGTTTTCTTCTAAGATTAATGAGTTCCACAAAATTTGCTCTAGAGAAAATTATGTCCCACAAAATATTCTACAAAAATTAATGCATTCCACAGAATTTTCTATTTAAAAAAAACTTAAGTTCCACAAGTGTTTCTCATATCAAATTAGATCCCACAAAATTTTCGATAAAATAAAATAGGTCCCACAAAATTTTCGATATAATAAAATACATTCCACCAAACTTTTTATAAATAGTTTACGTTCCACATGGGTTTTCTTCTAAAATTAATAAATTTCACAAAATTTGCCCGAGAAAAAATTAGGTCCCACAAAATATTCTATAAAGATTAATACATTCCACAGGATTGTCTATTAAAAAACTTAAGTTCCACAATTTCTCTTCATAACAAATTAGGTCCCACAAAATTTTCGATTAAATAAAATGCATTCCACAGATTTTTTATAAAAATCTTACGTTCCACATGGGTTTTCTTGTGAGATTAATGAGTTCCACAAAATTTGCTCTAGAGAAAATTAGGTCCCACAAAATATTCTATGAAAAATAATGCATTTTCTATTAAAAAACTTACGTTCCACAAGTTTTCCTAATAACAAATTAGGTTCCACAATTTTTTTTTTCATAAAATAAAATGAATTCCACAGGATTTTATACAAAATATTTTACGTTCCACAAATTTTTCTTTAATAAATAATGCCTTGCACACGATTTTTTATTAAAAATATTACGTTCCACAAAATTTTCCCAAAGAAAATTTTACGTTCCACAAAATTTTACAAAAGAAAATTCCACAAAATTCCCCAAAGAAAATTTTACGTTCCACAAAATTTTACCAAAGAACATTTTACGTTCCACAAAATTTTCCATAGACAAATTAAGATCCTCAATAATTTATACAAAAAAAAAATACGATCCACAATAAGTTCCACACAAATAATGGGTTCCACAAAACTTTCTTATCGTAAATATTAGAATCCACAGAAAACCTTCTAAAAATCAGTATGACTTCCTATATTGATTTTTAGAAGGTTTTCTGTGGATTCATAGATTTTTTTTTGGAACTCATTATATGTGTGGAATTTACTGTGGATCGTATTTTTTTGTATAAATTATTGAGAATCTTAATTTGTCTATGGAAAATTTTGTGGAACGTAAAATTTTCTTTGGGAAATTTTGTGGAACGTAGAATTTTCTTTGGTAAAATTCCTTGGGCGTCACAAAATTTCGAAATTTTCAATCTATGAAAATCCTGTCAATATTTCCAAGGCTAGTAGTAACCACTTCCAAAATGAAAATCAGGAAAAAAAGAAAAACTGTCAAAGTTTTTCCCATTGCCATCTTAAGAAAAATCAATGCCTGTTATAGATGTTGTTAACAATCCAAAAAAAGGAAAAAATCCGAAACATAGCAAATCTCTTGTAACAGCTTATCTGGGTGATCTATTCAGGCTGTTGTTGTAGTTGTTGCTGTCATTTTTGTGTGTATTTTTGGAGGCCATAAAAGGATTTGCCATTTCCATGAAAGAATGAACGAATTTTTATTTGGATCACAAAGAAGGCAAACAAAAAATGTAAATGTCGAAAATGTAACCGAAAACAACATTTCTGGTGAAAAGAGTGTGGGAGGTGGAGGAGGAGGTGGTGGTTGGTGCAGTTTTCTGGTCAATGTGTGCCATTATGGCCACAGATGATGCTGACGATGATGCACTGGAATTGATATAAACATTATTATTTAGATTTATGAGCCATTGTTGTTATTTGATTGCCATTGTAAAAAAAATGTGGGAGGCCAGGCATTGAAGACATACGAACGACCGAATGTGTGGGCTCAGCTCTAAGATGGACAAAACTTATGGCGAATCCATAACAACAACCACCAATAAATGTCAAGGGTATTGGCATCCTTAAATTGCAATTTGTGTGGTTTTGTAATTTGCAATTACTTGGAAAAATAATAATTATGTGCCAAAATTGGCAGAGGAAAATTTGTTGTGGAAAATCATAAAGAAACCAGTAAGGAAAGTAGTAAAGTCGGACTGGTCCGACTATATGATACCCTTCACCACTTTGGTTATATTGCGCATATTTATCCTTACAATTGCATGTCAATGTGCCCTCGAAGGGATATACTCATTTGTTTTTGCAACCTATGATAACTTTAATTGCATTCGGGTAAAATAGATAGTTCAAAATACATATAGAACCTTTGGCTGCATTCGCACCAATTTCAACAAAACCCAATAACGTCATTCAAGTCTCAATTTGATACGTTGTGCAAAATGTCGTGTTAATCGGACAAACATTAGGAGTATGTATGTAAAATCGGACGAATATATATGAACATGTGGGAGCTATATCTAAATCTAAACCGATTTTTCAAAACTTACCCCTTATCGTTCAAAAATCAATTCGGTACGCTATGCCAAATTTCGTGCAAATCGAAGCATAAGAAGTGAAAAAGCGTTCGGCCGGGCCGAACTTTGGATACCCTCCACCATAGATATACTGACAGGTACTTGAAATGAAAATAAAGGGAACATACCAAAAAGTGACCTTTCTACAAACTGATTATGTAAACCAAAATGTACACCAAATACAAATTTTAGCAATTTTTAATGAATATACACTTTGATACAGTGAAAATGTGCCTCGTCGAAATATTGGTTCTAGACCCCATGTTTTTTTGGACCAAATCCATTTCAGAAAATTCTGGTTTCATCCTAACTTTGCCTATCTTATTATTTATTCCAAACTTTGTTCAAGTTCGAAGATGGAAAAATATCGGTCCACTCCTTCTGGTACGTCCCACACAGGGGATAGGCCTAATCCTAAATCCGGGCTATAGTTCATATATAAAACAATACGTTCAATCCTTCGTAGGTGAAATTATTACAACAGAGTCTAAGAACCAAACCGAAAAAGCAGAACAAATCAGATAACTATTTTAATATAAATAAAAGGGGGTTATATGGGGACTACGCCAAAAAGGGGGCGAATATTATTAATTTTTGGAAGGGAGATTTGTTACCATATACGACTACAAAATACCAAATTGCAGCGAATTCGGTTGAAAACGCGCTCAAGAACCCCAAAATACCGAAAATTGGGGGTACCCTTATATGGGGGCTACCAGAAAAAGTGGGCCTATACTTATAATTTTTTGTGGAAACATTTAGTACCCAATAGGAACCCAATCTACCAAATGTCAGCGAATTCGGCTATAAAGCGCGCTCAAGACTCCCAAAATACCGAAAATTGGGGGTACACTTATATGGGGGCTACCCGAAAAAATGGACCTATATTCATAATTTTTGTGGAGAGGTTTGGTACCTATTAAGAACTCAAAATACTAAATTACAGGCAATTCGGTGAAAAAATATGACCAAAACCCCCAAAATACTGAAAATTAGGAGGTACCGTTATATGGGGGCTACCAGAAAAAGTGGACCTATACTTATATAAGAACCCAATGTACCAAATTTCAGCGAATTCGGCTGAAAAACGCGCTCAAGAACCCCAAAATACCGAAATTTGCCGGGTACCCTTATATGGGAGCTATGCCTAAACGTGGACCGATATATCCCATCTTCAAACTTGACCTGCCTGCAGACAAAAGACAACCCTATGCAAAATTTCAGCACCCTATCGCAATTCAATTCCTTCAGAAGATAGCGTGATTACAACAGACGGACGGACAGACGGAAGGACGGACATGGCTAGATCGTCTGAGAAGTTTACCCTGATCAAGAATATATAAACTTTATAGAGTCGGAAATGAATATTTCGATGTGTTGCAAACGGAATGACAAAATTAATATACCCTCCATACTATGGTGGAGGGTATAAAAAGATATTTTGGTGCCCCATTTACCTTAAATCGGACGAAAATATATATGGGAGCAGTATCGAAATTTTCTCGAAACTTATCACAAATCGTTCTAGACTCAATTCAGTACGCTATGCCAAATTTCATGCAAACCGAATCTTAAAAAAAGACTTTGGTGCACCATTTACATAAAATCGGACAAAACTATATATGAGAGCTATATCTAAATCTTAACCGATTTTTAGGAAACTTCACACACAGCATTCTAGACCTAATTCTGTACACCATACCAAATTTCGTGAAAATCGAATGATATATAGGGACTTTTCTGCACTATTTACCTAAAATCGGACGATAATATATCTGACGAAAATATATATGGGAGCTATATCTAAATCTGAACCGATTTTCAAGAAATTTTACACACATAATTCTAGTCTAAATACAGTACGCCATGCCAAATTTCGTATAAATCGAATGATATATAGGGACTTTGGTGCACCATTTCCTTAAAATCGGACGAAACTATGTATGGGAGTTATATCTAAAACTGAACCGACCAAGGGCCAAGTAAGTGACATGTGCCAAATTTAATCCAAATCGGACCATAAATGCGACCTGTACATTGTTCACAAAAGTACATGGACGGACAGATGGACGGACATGCATAAATCGACTCAGAAAGTGATTCTATTCATATTCTCAAAAGGAGCCAAGGTTCTATCTCGATTCCTTTTGCCTATTACAAACATATGCACAAAGACATAAAAATCCAGGCATCGGGAAGCTACTTGAAAAAATATTTTTAAATAAAAAACTCACCCATAGGGAAGCTACTTGAAAAATAGTTTTTAAAAAAATCTACGCCAATTTATATTTTTTAAACCAGTGAGCGAAGCAGTATAGTCGGACGGGGCCGACCATATGATTCCCTACACAACTTCCATGGAAATCTAACTTTCTGTGGTTCTATATTCGGAGCTTGGGCAATATTTCGCGATATTTGCACCCTCTTGACCGACTAGAGGTCAACAAATATTACTAATATTCAGTACAGCTAGGTCTTCAAATTACTTGTCCAGATTCCCATTGCGTGGGCTGTGTTGTGATGTTCGGCTTTCAATTTTGGCCTATAGATCGACTCAAAAAACCACAAAAAATTAAGTTTTCGGCCCACATCATCCCAATGATATTATCTGATCATCACCGAGAATTATAGGCATTGTCCTTGACCATATCTAGATCCTCATGGATAATTTCAAAGCGATCAGCGCTATATTTCCGGCCTCTGGTGTGGTAATTGTTTACCATTTCAGGGACCATTTGACGCGCTAAATATTGACCAATTTTTTATCAAAACAGGCATGATTATTCTTTGGCCCTATCCCCTTCTCTAGGTAAAATTTCGCGATGTTCGGGCCATAATTGTGGCCTCTGGAGCCACCAGAAAATCAAAAATAAAGTTTTTGGCCCATTTCATCCCCTAAATATTAACTGATCTTTCCCAAGGGCAATAGGGGTCGTCATTGGACAGAACCCATCCTGCATGCAAACTTTCGTGAAGATTGGTCCATAACTGTGGCCTGTATCGTGTTTACAAATTATTATGGACAGACGGACGGACACACATCTAGATCGACTCAGCTACTCGAGATATGACGGTATACTTATAGGTGGGTCTATGACCAATATTTCGAGGCGTTACAAACTCTTGGGGCTGCACAAAGCTATAATACCCTGACAACATAGTTGTGTAGGGTATAAAAACTATTTTTTTTTCTCTTTTTATCCAATTAATTTTCTCTTTTTTCTCTCTCACTCTCTTTCCAGTTCTCACAATTTACGTGTGTGTATTATGCAGAAAATGTCAGCAATAAACAAAAGCAATATTACGGTGAGAAAGAGAGGATCCTAAAAGCTAGGAGGAAGGAGAAACTGCAACAGCAACTTAGAGATAGCGAGCAAAAGAGAGAGAGCACATAAAAGCAAACCCAAGCCTTTGAGAGATAGAGAGAGAGAGCAAAAAACAACTACCAGAAAAATAAACCGCAAGCCACCGCTATTTATTCCCACACTTTACGCTTTTTTTGGTTTTTTCATTACAAGAAAAAAGAGAGAGGAAAGAGAAACAGCCAATAACTATTTTTTTCTCTCTTTAAAAGTGACGCCGCCAAAAAAAGAGAGTAAAATTTCAAAAAGTTTACTCTGTTTTTAAGCTGCCATTTTGTTTAGTTTTGGTTGCCTAATTTTTTAGTTTTTCTGATTTTTTTTTTTTGTTTTGTTTGGCAACCATCCCACCCACCGCTTCAAATCATCAAAGTCAGTCAGCCACCAATCTTGTAACCTTGCAAAAAATTAAAAAAAGAACCGGGCATTCCGACATCCTTAGCCACCCACCCAATTCACCTTGGGTCCTTAAATTGGGTGCTTGAAGTTTATTATTAAAACATTCCGCCACATAGCATGGCCTCGGTCGCCGCTTGGCTGCCATTTGCACGGGCGGCGGCCATTGGTTGGGTGCCCATCGCTACCAATCCCCTGCCACCGGCTCCCATACCCAAAGATCGTCGCAAGACCGACGACGAAAAGCTGCTCATCAACGTCTCCGGCCGGCGTTTCGAGACATGGCGCAATACGCTGGAAAAATATCCCGACACCCTGCTGGGCTCGAACGAGCGAGAGTTCTTCTATGACGAGGATTGCAAAGAGTATTTCTTTGATCGGGATCCGGACATCTTTCGTCACATTCTCAATTATTATCGCACTGGCAAACTGCATTATCCCAAACACGAGTGTCTCACCAGCTATGACGAGGAGTTGGCATTCTTTGGCATAATGCCGGACGTCATAGGCGATTGTTGTTACGAAGACTATCGTGATCGCAAACGGGAAAATGCCGAACGTTTAATGGATGATAAGCTATCCGAGAATGGTGACCAGAACCTGCCGCAGCTAACCGACATACGCCAGAAGATGTGGCGCGCATTCGAAAATCCTCACACCTCCACGGCGGCTCTCGTCTTCTACTATGTCACGGGATTCTTCATTGCCGTTTCGGTGATGGCCAATGTGGTGGAAACGGTGCCTTGTGGCCATCGGCCCGGCCGAGCTGGTACACTGCCCTGTGGCGAACGCTACAAAATCGTGTTCTTCTGTCTGGACACGGCGTGCGTCATGATCTTCACCGCCGAGTATCTGCTGCGTCTGTTCGCGGCACCGGATCGCTGCAAATTCGTGCGCAGCGTGATGAGCATAATCGATGTGGTGGCCATCATGCCCTACTATATTGGTCTGGGCATAACGGACAATGATGATGTGAGCGGTGCATTTGTCACGTTGCGGGTCTTCCGCGTCTTTCGTATTTTTAAGTTTTCGCGGCATTCGCAAGGCTTGCGTATCTTGGGCTATACGCTCAAGTCGTGTGCTTCCGAATTGGGTTTTCTGGTGTTTTCGTTGGCGATGGCGATTATCATCTTTGCGACGGTTATGTTCTATGCGGAGAAGAATGTGCATGGTACAAATTTCACATCGATACCGGCGGCATTTTGGTATACAATTGTCACAATGACAACATTGGGGTAAGTGGCGATCTGGCGATCAGTGATCTCAGCTATGAGAGATCGATGTTAACCTTAAAAAAATAATGTTTTTTTCTTCTTTTCCCCCCATCCAGTTATGGTGATATGGTCCCGGAGACAATAGCGGGCAAAATTGTTGGTGGTGTCTGCTCGCTCAGCGGTGTGCTTGTCATCGCCCTACCAGTACCTGTTATTGTATCTAACTTTAGTAGAATTTATCATCAAAATCAACGAGCCGATAAACGAAAGGCCCAGAGGGTAAAGTTGAAAAAATCCTCTCTTAAAAAAGCTCTCCATAAAATAATTCTCTCTCTCTCTCTCCTTTTACAGAAAGCTCGATTGGCCCGCATACGCATTGCCAAGGCTTCGTCGGGCGCCGCTTTTGTCAATAAGAAGAAGGCTGCCGAGGCCCGTTGGGCCGCCCAGGAATCGGGCATTGAATTGGATGACAATTATCGTGATGAGGATATTTTCGAACTGCAGCATCATCATTTACTCAGATGTCTGGAAAAAACAACGGTAAGTTGAAGACGGGGGCAGGAAAGAGGTGAAGAGGGAAAAATTGGGGGTGAAAGGCGATTTAGATGCTCTAGAGTCAACCTTGGGGGAAATTTTTTCATAATTTTTTGGTGGTTCTTTAAGGGCACTTGCGAGCAATAGAGGGTAGTCCTCGTAGTCGTAGGACCTGCCATTGAAGGTTACACTTCATTTTCCGAAGTTTTTAAAGCTTTGAGCCGCATTTCCCTCCAAAAAAGGCCTCAAATTTGGCATTTTGGCTTGTAGGAGGGTAGAAACCATCCTTTCGAAATGTTTTGGATAAAGATCCATGTTTTGACTTAGCATTCACATAACTGATCCGCACCATTTCCGGTTATTTTGGGGGTCCTAAAGACATTTGTCAACCGAAGAGGCTGTTATTGGCATTATCAGGTTCTTGGATGGATGAAAAACCTAGTTGGAAACAAATTTTCAATATAGGTCCATGTTTTGATGTACTAAGGTCCCGCCTTAACTTCGATATTTTGGAGGGTTTAGCCGCATATTTTCACGAATGTGGCTGTAATTTCGCATTCAGGGTTCTTGGAGGCTGACATACCTCTGTGCAGAAAAAAAGTTCAATGTAGGTCCATGTTATCACATAGCTGTCATATAGAGGTTCCGTCCGATTTTCGGTATTTTTGACGATTTTAGACTCATTTTTTCCTACTGACAAGGCTGTATTTTGCAATTCAGGGTTCTTGGAGGCCGACATACCTCTGTGCGGAAAAAGTTCAATGTAGGTTCATGTTTTGACATATCTGTCATATAGAGGTTCCGTCCGATATTCGGTATTTTGAAGATTTTGGCCTCAATTTCAAAGCGGAGGGGCTGTAATTTGACATTTAGGTTTATAGGAGACTGACATACCTTTGTGCAAAAAATATTCAATGTAGGTCTATGTTTTGATATATCACCCATATAGAAGTTCCGTCCGATTTTCGATATTTTGAAAGTGTTGGCCTCAATTTCCAAACGAAGTGGCTGCAATTTAACATACAGGGTTCTTGGAGGGTGCCATACCTCTGTGCAGAAAATAATCAATGTAGGTTCATATTTTGACATAGCTGTTATATAGAGGTTCCGTCCTTTTTTCGGTATTTTGAAGATTTCGGCTTCAATTTCCAAGCGAAGTGTCTGCAATTTAACATACAGGGTTCTTGGAGGCTGCCATACCTCTGTAAGTCCATGTAAGTCTCTGTAAGTCCATTTTTCGACATAGCTTCCATATAAAGTTTCCATCCGATTTTCGGTATTTTAAAGATGTTGGCCTCAATTTCTAAGCGATTTTCGGTATTTGAAAGATTTGAGACTCATTTTCCCAACGACAATGCTGTAATTTGGCATTCAGGGTTCTTTGAGGCTGACATACCTCCGTGCAGTAAAAAGTTCTATGTAGACCCATGTTTTAACATATCTGTCATATAGAGGTTCCGTCCGATTTTCGGTATTTGGAAGATTTGAGACTCATTTTCCCAACGACAATGCTGTAATTTGGCATTCAGGGTTCTTTGAGGCTGACATACCTCCGTGCAGTAAAAAGTTCTATGTAGACCCATGTTTTAACATATCTGTCATATAGAGGTTCCGTCCGATTTTCGGTATTTGACAGATTTTAGACACATTTTCCAAGCCAAGTGGCGGTTTCAGGTTTCTTGGAGGCTGATTCACCCCTTTGGAGAAAATATAGAGGTTCCGTTCGATTTTCGGTATTTTGAAGATTTTGGCCTCAATTTCAAAGCGGAGGGACTGTAATTTGACATTCAGGGTTCTTGGAGGCTGACATACGTCTGTGACGAAAATGTTCAATGTAGGTCCCTGTTTTGACATAGCTTCCATATAGAGGTTCCGTTCGACTTTCGATATTTTAAAGATGTTGGCCTCAATTTTTAAGCGAAGTGGCTATAATTTGATATTCAGGGTTCTTTAAGGCTGACATACCTCTGTGCAGAAAATATTCAATGTAGGTCCATATTTTATCATGGCTGCCATATAAACGTCCCGTCCGATTTTGAGTATTTTCAAGATTTTAGCGGCACCAAAGGTCCAATGTTTGTCTGATTGACACAAAATTTAGTATAGCTTGCCGAATTGAGGTTAGAATGAGGTATGTTATGTTTCGTTGAAATTGGTTCAGCTTTAGGTATACCTCCCATATATATAATTTCTTCCGATTTCACGGAAATGGTGCACCTAGGGCCCAAGCCTTGACCAATTGACACGAAATTTGGTATATCTTACTGAATTGCGTCTAGTAGGATGTGTGTTAAATTTGGTGGAAATCGGTTCAGATTTCGATATAGCTCCCACATATATATTTTCGTCCGATTTTAGGTAAATGGTGCACCAAGGACCCAAAGTTTGACCGATTGACATGAAATTCGGTATATCTTACTAAAATGAGTCTAGTCAGATGTATGTTAAGTTTGATGGAAATCGGTTCAGATTTCGATATAGCTCCCATATATAATTTCTTTCGATTTCAGGGAAATGGTGCTCCAAAGATCCAATTTTTGTCCGATTGACATGAAATTTGGTATATCTTACTGAATTGAGTCTAGTAGCATGTGTGTTAATTTTCTTTGAAATTGGTTCAGATTTCGATATAGCTCCCATATATAATTTCATCGGATTTCAGGAAAATGGTGCACCTAGGACCCGAGGTTTGACCAACTAACAAGAAATTCGTCATATCTTACTAAAATGAGTCTAGTCGGATGTATGTTAAGTTTGGTGGAAATCGGTTCAGATTTCGATATAGCTGCCATATATAAATTTGTCGGATTTTAGGAAAATGGGGCACCAAGGACCCAAGGTTCGACCGATCGACATGGAATTTAAAAAATCTATCCTTAGAGCATCTAAAACCCTTCACCCCGGAAAAAAATTTCAATATATTTTTTAAAACTCTCATTTCAATACTCTTTTGGCATTTAGAAAAAATAGTTTTCATTATTTCACATTTTTTATTTTCATTTTTCTTTTCTATATTTTATTCTTAACTTCTTTAAAAATTTATAAATTTTTTTAATTTTTGAAAAACATTTTAATTTATTTATTTTTCTTTTTTTCAAAACAAAATCCTCAAAAAACAGATGTAGCAACCATTTGTTCTAATTACAAAAAGCAATGACAACATATGTATTTTTTATAAAATCTAAACTACATTTTTTCCAAAACAAAAAATATAATAAAAAAATTCAACAACAACAACTAATAAAGAACAACACAATTCGTATACAACTCACAGACAATTTTTGAAAACAAAAAGTAATCAAATTCCAAAACCAATTAAGAAAAAATCGTGACAACATAGAAAGCCAAGTTAAATCCAAAAAATTAAAACTCAAAAAGTGCGTATTTGCTTTGTATAAAAAATTAAATTAAATTTATTATTTTTTACTTAAGAAAAAAAAAATAAAAAAAAATAATTTTCTCTTTAAAATATTTTTTTTACATATTTTTTGTGTATTGTGTCTGTGTGTATGTGTGTGTAATTGAGTGTGCAAATAATTGTTATTTAATTTTTATAAAAAAACAACTCTTTAATATCTCTATTGTTTTCTCTCTCTATATATATACAAATTATATTGTTTAATTATATTGTTTAATTATTTTCTTAATTATTATTGTGCATATAATTTTTAGTTTTACTTTTAAATATTTTTTTTGTAACTTAATAAAAATGTAAAAACTTATTTTTAATTAATTAATTTTATGTCGTGAATACTATTTTATATATAAAAAAGTTAGCTTTAAATAAAATATTTTATTGTTTGTAAAAAATAATTATTTTTATAAAATTATAAATTTTTAAATAAAGAATTTTATTTATTTTTTGTAAAAATTAATTCTAATTTGTTTATGTTTTATATTCTAGTAGTAAACAAAAAATTAATTTTCTAATTTTATTATAATATTAATTAATGTTTAATTTTATTTAATTATTTTGTTTTAATTCTGCATACTTATATACTAGTAGTAACGAAATTAATTTTGTAATTTTATTATAATAATATAAAATATTCATTAATTTTTAATTATGTTTTTAATTTAATTACAAAATAAAAATTTTATAAAAAATATAAAAAATTGTATTTTTATTTTTTAAATTATTATTTAATATATATATATATATATATACTCTACACCACTAAGGGTTAAATATCCCCTTAAAAATGAAATAAAATAAAAAATGAAGCCATACAAAAAACTAAATAATAAGAAATAAAATAAAAAAATAATCTTTTAAAAAAATATAATTAAAAACAATTTAAAAAATTTATAAATTTAAAAAAAAATTGTAAAAAATTTATAATTTTAAAAAAAATATATAATTTTTTTTTTAATTTATAATTTTTAAAAAAATTTATAATTTTTTTAAAAATTATAAATTTTATAATTTTTTTTTAAATTAAAAATTTTTTAAAATTAAAAATTTTTTAAAATTATAAAATTTTTTAAAAATTATAAATTTTTTTTAAAATAATAAATTTTTTTAAAAATTATAATTTTTTTTTTAAAATAATAATTTTTTTAAAATTATAAATTTTTTTTAAAATAATAATTTTTTTTAAAATAATAAATTTTTTAAAAATTATAAATTTTTAGATTTTTTTTAATTATATTTTTTTAAAAGATTATTTTTTAATTTATTTTTTTATTTTATTTCTTTTTATTTAGTTTTTTGTATGGCTGCATTATAAAAAAATTTTAAAAAAAATTATGATTTTTAAAAAATTTATAATTTAAAAAAAAATTTATAATTTTTAAAAAAATTTATAATTTTTAAAAAAATTTATAATTTTTAAAAAAATTTATAATTTTTAAAAAAATTTATAATTTTTAAAAAAATTTATAATTAAAAAAAAATTATGATTTTTAAAAGAAACTTATAATTTTTAAAAAAATATAATTTTTAAAAAAATTTATAATTTTTAAAAAAATTTATAATTTTTAAAAAAATTTATAATTTTAAAAAAATTTATAATAAAAAAAATCAAAACGTTTGCACCATAAAAAATATATTATTTCAAAATTCATTTGAAAAACGTGTTCAAAACCCTCATAATACCGATTAATGAGGGATGCCGTTATATGGGGGCCAACACGAAACATGGACCAATATTGATAATTTTTGCTAAGGAGATTTTTCAACCAATGAAAACCCAAAATACCAAATTACGTACAATTTGGTTGAGAAACGTAGTCAAGCTCCCCAAAATATCGAAAATTGGGAGGTGCAGTTATATGGAGGCTATCCGAAAAAGTGAGCCAATATAAATTATTTTTGGTATGGAGCTTCTCTACCCAAAGTTAATCCAAAATACCAAATTTCAGCAAAATTGCTTGACAAACGTAGCCAAGCTCCCCAAACTATTGACAAATTGGGAGGTACTTTATATGGGGACCAACCCGCAAACTTGGTCCAATATTGATAATTTTTACTATGAAGCTTCTCTATCCAAAGAGAATCCAAAATACCAAATTTCTGCCAATTTGGTTAACAAACGTAGCCAAGCTCCCCAAAATATGAAAAAATTGGGAGGTACCTTTATATGGGCGCTACCCGCAAACTTGGGCCAATATTGATAATTTTTAATATGGAGTTTCTCTACCCAAAAAGAATCCAAAATCCCAAATTACAGCCAATTTGGTTGAAAAACGCACCCAAGCTCCCCAAAATATTGAAAATTAGGAGGTATCGTTATATTGGGGGCTACCTTCAAATATGATCCAATATTAATAATTTTTTCTAGGTCGATTTTCTACCAAATGAGAACCCAAAATACTAAATTGCAGCCAAATTGCTTGATAAACGTAGCCAAGCTCCCTAAAATATGGAAAAATTGGGAGGTACTTTGTATGGGGCTTCCCGCAAACTTGGGCCAATATTGATAATTTTTACTATGGAGCTTTTCTACCCAAAGAGAACCGACAATACCGAATTACAGAAAATTTGATTGAGAAACGCACCCAAGCTCCCCAAAATATCGAAAATTAGGAGGTGCAGTTATATGGGGGCTATCCGAAAACGTGAGCCAATATCAATTATTTTTGGTATGGAGCTTCTATACCCAAAGAGAACACAAAATACCGAATTACAGACAATTTGGTTAAGAAACGCACCCAAGCTCCCCAAAATATCTATAAATGGGAGATACCCTTATATGGGGGCTACCTTCAAAAATGAACGAAAAAATATAATTTTTGGTAGATCGATATTCTACCAAATAAGAACTCAAAATACAAAATTACAGTCAATTTGGTTGGAAAACGCACCCAAGCTCCTCCATATATCCAAAAATCAGGACTATCCTCAAAAATTAGCCAATATTAATAATTTTTGGTAGGAAGATTCATCACCTTATTAGAACCCAAAATTCCAAATTTCAGCCAATTCCGTTGGAAATAAGTGCCCAAAATCCTTAAAATACCGAAATTCGGAAGGTACCTTTATATGGCGACTGCATTCCAAATCTGGGCCAATATTGATCGCTTTTTGGTAGAACGATTTGATACCCTATGAGAACCTGAAATATTGTATTACAGTCACTTTGATTCAGAAACGTGTCCAAGCCCCCCAAAATATCGAAATTTGAGAGGTTCTGTTATGTGGGAGCTATCCCGAAATTTGGTCCAATATTGATAATTTTTGGTAGGAAGATTTATCACTTTATTAGAACCCAAAATACCAAATTTCAGCCAATTCCGTTGGAAATAAGTGCCCAAAATCCTTAAAATACTGAAATTCGGAAAGTACCTTTATATGGCGACTGCATTAAAATCTGGGCCAATACTGATCGCTTTTTCGGTAGAATGATTTGATACCCAATGAGAACCTGAAATACTGAATTACAGTCAATTTGGTTGAAAAACGTGTTCAAGCCCCCCAAAATACTAAAAATTGAGAGGTTCTGTTATATGGGAGCTATCTGGAAATTTGGTCCAATATTGGAAATTTTTGGCAAGGAGATTTTTTACCCAATGAGAACCCAAAATATCTAATTACATCCACTTTGGTTGAAACCCATATCCAAGCTCCCTCAAATATCGAATATTAAGGGTATCGTTATATGGGGGCTGCCCGAAAACTTTTGCCAATATGAAAATTTTTTTTTTAGTTTTATTTCTTACCAAATGAGAACCAAAAATGCCAAATTACAGCTAATTTGGTTGGAATATGTTCCCAAGCTCCCAAAATATCTAAATTTTGGAGGTAACGGGCTATATCAAAACAAGTCCCGCTATATACCATTTTCGATATCAAACAGCCCAGAAGTAGTAGCAATGTCGGAGCTAAATTTTAAAGCTCTTTGTGAATTATTGAGGGCTCTATTGCGATTTCATGAGACAAACAGATAGCCTGACATGACTTAATCGACATAGAATTGTATTTTGATTAAGAATATGAGGTGTCTGTAGGGGTCTCCGGTGAAATTTCGGAATTTTAAAAGGAAAATGCACTCCAGCTTATGCTGGAGGCTATAAAAATAACACTATATTTTTTTAATAATATTAAAAAAATAATATTGAATATTTTTTTAAGTGGTGTGGAGTATACATAGATCGGTCCTCCGATTAGGGTTCCTTTTTATTTCAATTATTTATTATTATTAAATAATTTATTTATTTATTATTTTTTTTAATTACAATAGCAATCATGGCATCTTCATATGACCGCCCACACTTGCCTACATGACAAAAAAAAAAATAAATAACAACAAATAATTATTTTATTTTAAATATTTTTCCCCACTTTGAAGGAAGTGACATTACACCAGGTTTTCTCGAGTGTAAGTAACGGCAATTTAAAGGATCAAAGGCGTGACCTTTCCAGGATGTAGTAAAAATTATATACAAAAATAGAAAAAAATTGTGTCCAAAAATTGTTTCTAGAAATGTTTTGTGGTTATTCGGCACAGTTTACAATTTTCAAGACAGTTTAGAAGTTTCCTACACCCCTCTGGAATCCCTATATGCACAATTTTACTACTCTTGTTGAGAGCCTATTTTAGAAGTTTTAGAAAAAATAGCTCGCACATACACACACGAAAATATTTATCAATTCCACGGAAGCTCGAAAATATATTTGAGACCTTAATATAACTTAGAAACTAAGTTTAGTTGTAGTTTCTCAGAAATTTATATAAGAATTCTGCTGCTTCACATGGTTGCAAAGGAGTTTATACGGTTTGTTCATAGTTAACCAATGTGTGTTGCATACTTTTAGGCGCCTTAAATATTTTCATTTGATTTCCATTCAATATAGGAATAAAAAAATATTTTTCTACAGAATTGCTTCTAATTTCTAATAAGAGGCATTCTCATAGAGCACAAAATATCCTTACCAAAAATTTGCAATATTGGTCCATGTTTCGGGGTAGCCCCCATATAACATTACTTCCGAAATTTTGATATTTGAAAGATTTGGGGCACGTTTTTCAACCCGATTGGCTGTAATTCTGTATTTCGGCTTCTCACTGGGTACAAAATCAGCCTACCAAAAATTATCATTATTGGTCCATATTTCGGGGTTACCTCCATATAAGGGTAACTCCCAAATTTCGATATTTTGGGGTCTTATGGCTCATTTTTAAACTGGAATTGGCTGTAATTTGGTATTTTTGGTTCCCATTGGCTGGCAAATCTCCCTACCAAAAATCATCGATGTTTGTCCACTTTTAAGGGTAGCCCACATATAACGGTACCTTCCGAATTTCGATATATTGTCTATTTTATGCTCATTTTTCAATCAAATTGAAAGTAATTTGTTTCTTCCGGCTATTAAGGGGTGCCAAATCTGCTTACCAAAAATTATCGATATTGGTCCACTTTTAAGGGTAGCCCCCTTGTAAGGGTATATCGCAAATTTCGATATTTTCAGGTTTTGGGGTTCATTTTTCAAACGAATTATGTCTAATTTGGTATTTTGGGTATTCTACTAAAAATTATCAATATTGGTCCTCTTTTTAAGGTAGCCGGCATTTAAGGGCATTTCCCAATTTTGAGTAATTAGGGGGACTTGGGCGCGTTTTTCAACCGTATTCGCTGCAATTTGGTATTTTTGGTTCTCATTGGCTGGCAAATCTCCCCACCAAAAATCATCGATATTAGTCCACTTTTAAGGGTAGACCCCATATAATGGTACCTTCGAATTTCGATACATTGTCTATTTTATGCTAATTTTTTAAACGAATTGCCTCTAATTTGGTATTTTGTATTCACATTGGCTGGCAAATCATCCTACAAAAAGTTATTAATATTGGCTCATTTTTAAGGGTAGGTCACATATAACGGTACTTTCCGGATATGGATATATTGTTGATTATGGGGTAATTTTTTAATCGAATTGGGCGTAATCTGGTATTTTGGGCTCCCGTTGGATGATTTGCCAGCCTATTATAAAAATAACTTCACGGTTTGGTATAGCTCTTTTGTCACGGTTCCGATCGATTTTTGGTATTTTGAAGGTTTTAGGCGAATTTTTCCATTCGAAGTGGTTGTAATTTGGTATACAGGGTTCTTGAAGGCTAGCATACATATATACAAAAAATTATCAACATAGGTAAATGTTTGAACATAGTCCCCATATAAGGGTCCCGACCGATTTTCGATATTTTCAAAACTTTTACCGCATTTTATTTGGTATACAGGGACCTTGAGGGCTAACATACATATGTGTATAAAATTTTCAATATCGGTCGATGTTTGGACACAGCTTCCTTAAAAAGCCTTGACCGATTTTTTGATATTTTGAAGGTTTTAGGCGAATTTTCCCATTCGAAGTGTTTGTAATTTGGTATACAGGGTTCTTGAGGGCTGACATACATATATACAGAAAATTATCAATATAGGTAAATATTTGGACATAGTCCCCATATAAGGGTCCCGACCAATTTTCGGTATTTTTAAGGCTTTAACCGCATTTTTTCCGCCGATGTGGTTGTTATTTGGTATACAGGGACCTTGAAGGCTAACATATATATATATACAGAAAATTATCAATATCCGTGCATTTTTGACATAGCCCCCATATAACCGTCCCGCCTATTTTTCGTTACTTTGAAGGCTTTAGCCGTATTTCCCCACCAATGAGACTGTAATTTGGTATACAGGGTTCTTGAAGGCTAACATACATATATACGGAAAGTTATCAATATAGGAAAATATTTGGAAATAGCAGCCATATAAGGATCAAGACAGATTTTCGGTATTTTACAACTTTTAGCATTTTCCTGATATCCGATGTGGCTGTAATTCCGTTTATAGGGTTCTTGAAGGCTAACAGATCTACATATGTACAGAAAATTATCAGTATCGATGCATGTTTGGGTATTGCTCCAATTTTCGGTATTTTGAGTGTTTTTATCGCATTTCTCCACCAACAAGGCTGTACTTTGCGCAGAAAATGGTCTTTGTAGGTCCACGCTTTGTCATAGACCGCATATAAGGGCACCGCCTAATTTTCGGAGGCTTGTATAGACATTTTCCAACCAAAAGGATATAGTTCGGATTTTTGGGGCCTGACATACATCTGTGCATAAAATTTTAATTATAGGTCCATGTTTTGACATAGCCTTCATAGCCTTAGGTTTTAGTCGAATTTTCCCATTCGAAGTGGCTGTAAGTTGGCTTTCCGGAATATTGGAGTGTTAGAAACAAATTTTTGCGGAAATTTTTCTATATTGGTCTATGTTTTAATAGAGTCTCCACATAAGGATTCTGTCCACCTTTAGTATTTTTTTCAGATTTTAGCAGGCGAATTTTCGGCAAAAAACACCCTTACCCTTAAAAAAATAAAAAATAAATTAAATCCGACCTAAGCAAAAATATTCTTAGTGCGATTTTATGATGTCCCATGGATGGATCTTTCAGTCCACTTCAATAAGTGTTATGTCCTCTATGATACCATCTCGGGCTTGTTATTATATTATTGGCCCCTTGGCCATATTTTAAAGAGGCCACATAAATGGCAGAGATATTCGAGGGATATAAAAAATCCCAAGGTTTGGTTTTAAAGACCTTAGGGAACAAAACCCAACAACAATATTAACCCAAATATTTAGTATCATGTTCTCGATTTTCTCCCACACCCCCTATCTCTGTCTCCCCCTCTTCCACTCTCCACCTCTCTCTCTCTCTCAGCACATCTATATTATGGACTTTCTATAAAATGTAATATAAAATTGTTTTTATGTTCCACTACCATCAACCCAAATAAAACAACCCCTACTCCTCCCCCCACCCCCTTCATCATCATCCCCCTCCTCAAGGACATAAAATACTTTTCAAAAAAAGAACAAAAAAACTTTTCTTGTAGTACAACAATCAAAATCTCCCCCCACCCTTTCTACTTGTATAAGCCTGTCACATAGCATACCAGTCAGTCTGTCTGTCTGTCTGCCATCCCGCCAGTCATTGTCATAAAGTAATAAAAATAAATAATAATAAAACTTTTTTTCCGTTTGGTAGAAAACTTTTTTTGACTGTTAAAAAAAATTGTAACTATTCTTTAGTAAAAAAACTTTTAATCAGTAAACTTGTCTACCTCCCTTTGCTGTCTCCAAAGTAAAAATAATAATAATTGGTCATATAGTCACATAACCAAACTCATCTGTGATATTATCATAATATGTCTGAGCAAAAAAAAAAAAAAAAAACAATAACTTGTGTCTTTAATGTTCAAACTATGTTTAAAAAACTTAAAAAAAATTGTATACCAACAAATCTTTTAAATGTATAAAACACCATTTCCATGTTGTTTGTTGTCAATTGCTTATAACAAAAAAAATTGTAATATTTGAAAAAAATTGATTTTCAACTTTTTGTTGCATTTGTGTTTAATTATTGTAGAAATTTGGCAAAAACGAATTTTTGAAATTATCTATTAAAAAAAAATAAATAAAAATTTCTTTTTATATTTTTTCAAAAAAAAAAAAAAAAAATAAATAAAAAAAAAAAAAAACAAAATAAATAAATCAAAAATTTAAAAAAATACCCCAGGACCGTGAATTTGTGGAAATGGAAATACCATTCAATGGTGGCCAAGCGAAACGCCCCCGTTCACCATCACCAATGGCCAGTCCGGCCCATTCGACCAACAGTGCCATGGGTTTGGTGCAGTCATGCTGTGGACGTTGTTGTTCGCAGCGTTATCAGGTAAATTAAAAAAAATATATAAAAAATATTTATAAAAAAATATTCTTTTTATTAATAATTCCTATTTCAACAAAATTTATTTTTATAAAAAAAAGATTTATTTTTATTAATAATTCCTTTTTAAAAAATATTCTTTTATTTATTCTTTTTATTAATAATTCCTATTTCAAAAAAAAAATATTTTTATAAAAAAAATATTTATTTTTATTAATAATTCCTATTTAAAAAAATATATTTTTATATAAAAAATATTTTTTTTAAATAATAAAAATTCTTTGAAAATATATTTAAAAAAGAATTTAAAAAGCAATAAAAAATTAAAAATATATTTTACAAATATTAAAAAAATATTTATATATATATATATATATATATATATATATTTTTTTTATTAATAATTCCTATTAAAAAAAATATATTTTTATAAAAAAAATATTTATTTTTATTAATAATTCCTATTTAAAAAATATATTTTTATATAAAAAATATTTTTTTTTAATAATAAAAAAATATTTGCAAATATATTTTAATTAAAATTAAAAATTAAAAATATTTTTTACAAATATTAAAAAAAATATATATATATTATTTTTATTAATAATTCCTATTTAAAAAAAAAAAAAATATTTTTATAAAAAAAAATATTTATTTTTATTAATAATTCCTATTTAAAAAATATATTTTTATATAAAAAATATATTTTTTTTAAATAATAAAAAATATTTGAACATATATTTCAAAAAGAATTTAAAACGCAATAAAAAATTAAAAATATATTTAACAAATATTTTAAAAAATATATTAAAAAAATATTAAAAAAAATATATATATATATATATATTATTTTTATTAATAATTCCTATTTAAAAAATTATATATATTTATAAAAAAATATTTATTTTTATTAATAATTCCTATTTAAAAAAATATATTTTTATATAAAAAATATATTTTTTTTAAATAATAAAAAATATTTGAACATATATTAAAAAAAAAGAATTTAAAAAGCAATAAAAAATTAAAAATATATTTAACAAATATTTAAAAAAATATATTAAAAAAATATTTAAAAAAAAATATATATATATATATTATTTTTATTAATAATTCCTATTTAAAAAAATATATATTTTTATAAAAAAATATTTATTTTTATTAATAATTCCTATTTAAAAAAATATATTTTTATATAAATTTTTTTTTTTAAATAATACAAAAATATATAAATAAAAATATATAAATTAAAAATATTTTTTACAAATATTAAAAAAATATTTTAAAAAAATATTTAAAAAATATTATTTAAAAAATAAATATTTATTTAAAAAAATATTAAAAAAATATTTAAAAAAAATATTTTATAAAAAATTAAAAATATTAAAAAATTTTTTTTCTTTTAATTTTAAAAATATTTGTTTATACCCTTCACCACACAGAGTATTATGTCTTCGAGCATATGTTTGTAACAGGCAAAAGGAAACGAGATAGACACATGGTTCCTTTTGAGAATATGCATAGAATCACTTTCCGAGTCGATTCATGCATGTTCGTCCGTCCGTCTAGCCATGTTAATTTGTAAACAAAGTACAGGTCACATTTATGATCCGATTTGGATGAAATTTGGCACAGCTCATTTATTTGGCCCAAGGACGAACCCTATTGACATTGGGAAAAATCGGCTCAGATTTAGATATAGCTCTCATATATATTTTCTTCCGATTTTATGTAAATGGTGCACCAAAGTCACTATAAATCTTTCGATTTGCACGAAATTTGGCATAGGGTACTGAATTAAGTATAGAATAATGTGTGCTAAGTTTCGTGAAAATCGGTTCAGATTTAGATATAGCTCGCATATATATTTTCGTCCGATTTAAGGTAAATGGTGCACCACATACCCTATATATCTTTCGATTTGCACGAAATTTGGTATAGCCTACTGAATTAGGTCTAGAATTATGTGTGTTAAGTTACATTAAAATCGGTTCGGATTTAGATATAATTTCCATATATATTTTTGTCCGATTTATTGTAAATGATGCACCACATACCCTATATATCTTTCGATTTGCATGAAATTTGGCACGGCGTAATGAATTAGGACTAGAATGATGTGTGCTAAATTTCATAAAAATCGGACAAGATTTAGATACAGCTCCCATATAGATTTTCGTCCGATTTAAGGTAAATGGTGCACCAAAGTCCCTATATATCTTTCTATATGCACGAAATTTGGCATAGGGTACCGAAATAGATTCAGAATTAAGTGTGCTAAGTTTCATCAAAATCGGTTCAGATTTAGATATATCTCTCATATATATTTTCATCCGATTTAAGGAAAATGGTGCACTAAAGTCTCTATATATCTTTCAATTTTCACGAAGTTTGGCACTGCGTACTGAATTAAGCCTAGAATGATGTGTGCTAAGTTTCATGAAATTCGGTTCGGATTTAGATATAGCTCCCATATATATTTTCGTCCGATTTAAGGTAAATGGTGCATCAAAGTCCCTATATATCTTTCGATTTGCACGAAATTTGGCACAGCGTACTGAATTAAGTCTAGAATGATGTGTGCTAAGTTTCATGAAAATCAGTTCAGATTTAGATTTAACTTCTATACATATTTCGTCCGATTTCAGGTAAATGGTGCACCAAAGTCTCTGAAAATCATTCGATTTGTACGAATTTTGGCATAGCGTATTGAATTAAGCCTGGAATGATGTGTGTTGAGTTTCATGAAAATCGGTTCGGATTTAGATATAGCTCCTATATATATAGTTTCGCCCGATTTAAGGTAAATGGTGCACCAAAGTCACTACAAATCTTTCGATTTGCACGAAATTTGACACAGCATACAGAATTAAGCCTGGAATGATGTGTGTCAAATTTCGTGAAAATCGGTTCAGATTTAGATGTAGCTCTCATATATATTTTCGTCCGATTTAAGGTAAATGGTGTATTAAAGTCTCTATACACCTTTCGATTTGCACTGAATTTGGCACAGCGTGCTGAATTAGGCCCAGAATTATGTGTGTTAAGTTTCGTGAAAATCGCTTCGGATTTAGATATAGCACCCATATATATTTTCGTCCGATTTAAGGTAAATGGTGCATCAAAGTCCCTATATATCCTCCGATTTGCACGAAATTTGGCACAGCGTAATGAACTAGGTCTGGAATGATGTGTGTTAAGTTTCATGAAAATCGGTTCGGATTTAGATATAGCTCCTATATATAGTTTCGCCCGATTTAAGGTAAATGGTGCACCAAAGTCCCTATATATCTTTCGATTTGCACGAAATTTGACACAGCGTAATGAATTAAGCCTAGAATGATGTGTGCTAAGTTTCTAGAAAATCGGTTCGGATTTAGATATAGCTCTCATATATATTTTCCT
>NW_026874364.1:0-16205 GCF_032173495.1 Musca vetustissima
GGCACACAATTTAGTACAATGTACTGTTACTATAACCTTTCGTGTGTCAAGTTTTCATGAAATTGGTTCAGATTTATATACACCTTCTATATATATTTTCGTCCTATTTGAAGTAAATGGTACACTAAAGGCCCATACAGGCCCATACACGTACAGAAATTAATAAAAATTAATATCTAGGAAAAACTTCTTTTGCTGAATGAATTTTCAATATTAGCTTCCATATATAATTTGGACCTATTCATGTTGACTGTACAACAAATAATCAATGGGTACCTGATTGATACATTTTGAACAGTGCGTGTGCTTTAAATCTATTTACACAATTTAGAATAGGTTGCAGAATGGCGTGTGTTGGAATTGATGTTAGTCGGTTTACTTTAGATAAAGATCGCATATTTAAGTCCGTTCAATTGCATGTCAATGTTCCTTAGAAAAATCGACGTCTGTTAGGATACATATGTAGAATATCCCCAAAGTGGTGAAGGGTATCATATAGTGGGCCCAGTCCGACTTTACGACTTTTCTTACTGGTTCGATCTACCCTCGTCCATGAAACTCTTAAAATGGGGAAACGCATCAAAGAAAGCCAGGAAAACTATACAGGAACTAAATGCAAACATAATTAAAATGAAATGTATGGCTCCCTCTTTGTTCGATGAAGAGAGAGTGAGTGAGGGATCGTTCCGGTCCTTCAAAAAGAGTGTGTGTGTGTGCTTGTATGTCAGGAACAAATGAGCAGATGTTTTTTTGGCACACGCATAACACAGGATAACACTACAAAACGATGAGTGGCCAGTCTTCAAGTGGTGTTGATTCTTCAGTCGGTAATGCTCCAATTGATTGGACGAGGTGTGGTATTTGGAGTGGTGGTCATCCCAAGAAGGGATGGGCGACAAAAAGTAAATAGTTTGTTAATATCTTCGTTTAAAATAGAACAAGTTTTCCATGCCTCCATACTTCGTCGTAAGCTTTTAAAGACACAAAATTCTTAACATATTTCACGTGCCACCTCTCTTTGTCAAGGGTGTCCCAACTAACATTGTTATGATTAATGGTTTTTTAATAATTTTTTTCTAGATTAATTACTAGCCGAGAAACAGGATTATTGCCAAGGCAAGTCAAGTCCTGGTGGCACGTACATAGGGGTAGTTTTACATACTATGATGATGATGATGACGACAGCGACGTGCCTAAACTGACGTAAATATTAAAACGTGGAAAAAACACCTTGAGACCAACAGCCAATGATGGCTAAGCAGGGAGCTCGTCCTTTCACAATCGAAACCACAAAGCAACAACAACAACAGCAAATTGTAAGCCTGATAACTAGACACCAAAAGACAACGATTATGAGGAAAAAGAAGACAGACAGACAAAAAAGATAAGTCGTGAGTCCTGTTTGTCGTGCTGCCACATACGCCAAAAATTATATTTTCATTTTTCATTTGATCTGCAGTAATGCTGCCCAGCGATTATTGCTTAGAGCCGCTTACGATTGTCAACAATGTAACTTTTAATTAACAAGATGAGTTTTGAGGAAACAAAATATTCCGCCAAGACCTTCTTGAACAAAATTGTGTGTCAAAAGATCCAAGCGCACAGTACCCTTAATATCCTTCCAATAGTTACCCACCCACCGCAGTTAAACAAAAAACAGGAAAACAATAGCCAAACACTTCACTTCACCACTCAAAAGGCCATGAGCGACTTAGCCATTGTCCATGTGACAATGACAACAATTGTTTTTGCGAAGTTCTTGAAAATTTTGCGGCTTAAATGTTTTCAAGTACCTTTGCCTTTACGCCAGAGTATTGTTCATTTCACTGGTCACTGCCATAGATTCACGCCTTCCTTGGCATTTGTCTTTTTGCTGCCTTTGTTGACAGAAGAAAAGGGGCTTGTTTGTCAAGCAAAGATGAGTTTTTCTTTGGCGCTTGAAAAGAAATTTATCGTCGACTGAATGTCAGTTTCCTCTTATTGTCCAGCTCTCGAGAAATCTACATGAGGTAAAGTATTTGAAAATCATTAGAATCCTATTAAGAAAAGGAAGGGAAAATCATTAGGACACCAGAGATCATCCTCCTGTATTGTCCACTCTGTTGTTGGCTACCGTTGGATTAACCATTTCTTTCTGGAAATCAAATATCACTCTTAAGAGAGGCATAATTAAAATTTCTGAAAAGACCTTCTGCGAAAAAATGTGTGAATTTTCAAAAAAAAAAAAAAAAAAAAAAAAATCTACGCCTGTTAATGGTCCTTAAAAATCAATGCCTGTTAATGGTCCTTAAAAACATTCTTAAAAAATCAACGCATGTTAATTATCCTTAAACAATCTACGCCTGTTAATGGTCCTTAAAAATATTTTTAAAAAATCCACGCCTGTTAATGGACCTTAAAAAATCTACGCCTGTTAATGGCCCTTAAAATTCTACGCCTGTTAATGGTCCTTAAATATCCACGCCTGTCAATGGTCTTTAAAAAATCTACGCCTGTTAATGGTCCTTAATAAGTCCACGCTTCTTAATGGTATTTATAAAATATTTATAAAAAGTCCACGCCTCTTAATGGTCCTCTTAAATAATTGTTTAAACAATCAACGCCTGTTAATGTTCCTTGAACATATAATTTAAACCAGTGAGCGGAGCAGTATAGTCGGACGGGGCCGACTATATGATACCCTACACAACTACCACGGAACTCTTACTTTCAGCGGATGTTTAGTTCGAGCCTGGGCAATATTTCGTGAGCACCTTTTCCCTACAGTGACATATTTTCCGAATATTACTAATATTCTAATTACCTGCCCAGATTTCCTTCACCGTGTGTTGTATTGTGATGTTCCGCTTATAATTGTAGAACGACTCAAAAAAATAATAAGTTTTTGGTCCACTTCATCCCAAAATTATTATCTGATCATCACCGAAAATTATAGGCGTTGTCTTTGAGCACAACTGGAATCTCATGGGAAATTTCAAAGCGATCAGCGCTGTATTTCCGCCCTCTAATGTGGTATTGGGTTACTAAATAACATCTGAGTACGTAAGCACCTGTAAATACTAAAGTGTAACTCCCACATCTGAGTACATACGACCATATAATTGGTATCAGTTTAAAGGTCAACCACTCCTCTTGGATATACTATGAACTTCTCGAGCCTATATCATTCAGGGGCAAATATATACGCCATAGAATAAAAATTTTGTAATTTTTCACTTTCTTTCTTTCTTCACAATCTTTATCAAAATAGGCATGCGTCCATAATTGCTAGAGTGACCAGAAAATCATACAAAAATTAAGTATTTGGACCATTTTATCCCCTATATATTAACCGATCTTTACCAAAAACAATAGGGGTCTCCATTGGCCAGAACCCATCATACATGCAAAATTTCGTGAAGATTGGTCCATAACTGTGGCCTGACGGACGGACACACATGTCTAGATCGACTCAGCTAGTCGAGATATGACGATCGGTATACTTAAAGGTGGGTCTAGAAGCAATATTTCGCGGCGTTACAAACTTTTGAGGCTGCACAAAGCTATAATACCCTGACAACATTGTTGTGTAAGGTATAAAATACTCGTCTGATGATGGTGCTTGAAAATTATTCTTTGAGAAATCCTTATGCATGTAGCTTATATACTTAAAAATGGAGTTTATATATTTGAAAAAATATTTAAAAATCCACAACTATATACCAGCCTATACACTTGAATAGTGTGATAATTTGATATTTGATGTGATAATCCTGGAAAAATATTCTTTAAAAAAAATCGCCTATTGGTGTGATAATCGTTGAAAAAATATATTTAAAAAATCCATAATTATGCTTCGGATAATCATTGACAAAAATTATTTGAAAAATTCAGCTCTTAAAAAAAAAAAATGGTAAAATCCACGCCGAAAATTTTTTTTATTCAAAAATTTTAATTATATGAAATGCGACACTCTTTCCCCAGGATAGAGTCAATAAAAATCAACAATTCACTTGAATTCCCAATTTTGCATCCCTAAACCGGGTGACAAAAAAACTGTTTTTTTAGAAATCACACACATGCACCCACAAATATAGAGCAAAATATGAAGTTAGGAATCTTACCTACAATTGCAAAAGCTCTGAGAAACCAAGAAGAGATTTGGTAATGAAAGAGAATTCTCTTAATTTAAATTAAAAAGTGAGAGGAAGCTTGAGCACTGACGACGTCGGCAGAGAAAAAACATCAAACAACGAAAACAAAAACACTAAATTTAAAATTTTACACAAAGCAGCACGAAAACGTTTAAATAATGTAAAATTTACTTTTCATTGTTGTTGTCTCCCACCTTACTCCCCAAAAAAAGAGAAACAATCTTTTATAACCCACCATCGAAAGCCAATTGATCAGATACAACAAAATTTAAAGAGGCTATTTCATCCATGTCAAATAAATATTTGTTGTTGTTTTAAAATTACTCTCCCCAAAAATGGTATACAAACTTGTCATCTATTCATTACAACAAATACCAAATGACACTTGTTCTTTGCCTCCCACGTTACTCAGACAGGAGAGCCTTTTTTCCTTAGTCGTCATTTACTGTGTAACGGTTACACACTGTAACCCAAATCTAATAAGAGAATTAAATCTCCGTAAAAAGCTTTTCGAACCGTAATTTGTTGTTGTTAGGAGTGCCAAATGACTTCCCGAAAAAATCGAGAACTTATTAAATGTCTCCATTACTTGTCATGCTCTCTATTATTGCAATTATTCATGACCTTTTAATTGGAATTTCAGTTGTGCGCGAATAGCTTACGGGTCGGTTGTGTTTTCTTTTGAATTGCGTGTATGTAAATCTAAAAAATATTTATATTCATCAAGTGAAATATTTGCCACAATTTATTTTGTTTGAAAATAACAATGTTATTAAAGAAAAACATTTTTCGGTTTAATAATGAAACAAAGTGATTATTATAAAAATTCGTTGTGTTGTTGTGGTCTATAGTCGTGAATCGTTTTGTCGAGCATCTTTGTTTTCGTTGTTGTTTATATTGGCAGAAGTAGAGCAGAATGGGTGAGTAAATTGTTTTTGTTTTCATATCAGAGAATTTTGTTGGTAGGATATTGGCAATGTTAGTCATTTATGTATGTTTTGTGTGGTAATTTTCGGCGTTTTTCAGCAATATTTATTTAATTTGGTATATTTTTGGGATGAAATGCCTTCAACTAAATGGAACGAGTATTTTTTTTATACCCTTCACCACACTGTGGTACGGGGTATTATATCTTTGTGTAGGCTTGTAACAGGCAAAACGAATCGAGATAGACCCATCGTTTCTTTTGAGAATATGCTTAGAATCATTTTCTTAGTCGATTTATGCATGTCAGTCCGTCTGTCGATGTTAAATTGTAAACAAAGTACAGGTCGCATTTATAATTCGTTTTGGATGAAATTTGGCACGAGTCACTTACTTGGCTCAAGGACGAACCCTATTGAAAGTAGAAAATCGGTTCAGATTTATATATAGCTCCCATATATATTTTCGTCCGATTTTAGGTAAATGGTGCACCAAAGTCCCTGAAAATCATTCGATTTGTACGAATTTGGGCATAGCATACTGAATTAAGTCTAGTCTAGAATTTAGATATAGCTCCTATATAGTTTCGCGCGATTTTATGTAAATGGTACACCAAAGCCCCTGAAAATCATTAGATTTGCACGAATTTTGGCATAGCTTACTAAAGTAAGTCTAGAATTGTGTGTACAAAGTTTCGTGAAAATCGGTTCAGATTTAGATATATTTTCGTACGATTTTATGTAAATGGTTCACCATAGTCCCCTTATTAAGTTTAGAATGATGTGTGCAAAGTTTCGTGAAAATCGGTTTAGAGTTACATATACCTCCTATATATTTTTTCGGCCGATTGACACTACGTCCTGAAATTAATATTTTCCTTGCTTCCTTGAAATCGGTCCAGATATAGATATAGCATAGCTTCCATAATCAATGGGTGTCTAACTGAGATTAAATTAGTCGTTTGTTTAAATCGATTTAGAAGATTAGCATAGGTTGCAGAAGTCAGTTTAGATATAGATAAATATCACATATTTAAGTTCGTTCAAATTAATGTCAATGTTCCTTCCTCCTCCACTTTTTATCTCGATTCTTTCTGCGTGTTTTGTCTTAAAAAGGAAGATTTTTTAACGCGATTTTCAGATAATAATTGCGGTTTCTGATGTGTTTTTAACTAAACGTTACATCA
The DNA here is from genome assembly GCF_032173495.1 of Musca vetustissima. NCBI lineage: Eukaryota > Metazoa > Arthropoda > Insecta > Diptera > Muscidae > Musca > Musca vetustissima. The sequence goes on from NW_026874364.1 coordinate 6,244, forward strand.
ATTTTCACTCCCCGAGCATGAGCTTCATTTTTGCTCTGTGTCTTGTTTATTTATACAAATTGTTCATTTCGAAAACATTTGCTTGACAATCAGTATGTCATCATGAATATTATTGGTCTGGCCCAGAACCTGCAAGAATGTAACATTTTTTACTACAATAATAATTTTTAAGAGATTTTCATCACCATTCATAAACATGGCTACACATGAGTGTCGTTATCTACCACATTACAACCCGTCAAAAGAGGAGAACCCATTTTTCATAACTCGCCATTCAAGGGCAATAGATCAGAAACAAACAAAATAAACAGATACACTCATCCATATTTGTTATTTTCTTCAAAATTACTCTCCCCAAAAATGAAGTAAATATTTGCCGTTCTTCGTCTCCCTCGTTACTCGTACCAAGGGAGCCTTTTTTCCTTAGTCGTCATTTATTGTGTAAATCTAATAAGAGAATTTAATCTTCGTAAATTAACGGCGTAAAAAACACTTCGACCGTTTACGTGTTGTTGTCTCCCAATTTACTCCCCGAAAAAATGGAGAACTTATTAAATGTCTCCATTAGTTCTCAATTTCCCTATTATTGCAAAAACACACGAACTTTTAATTAGAACTTCAGTTGTGCGCAAATAGCTTACGGGTCGGTTGTGTTTTCTTATAGAGGGAGTGTGTGAAAATCAAAAATATTTTTCTATTCATCAAGTTATTGAAACTTTATTTGTCAATTAATTTTCATAATTCAATTTGCACAGAAATACAAATATTATAAAGAAAAAAAAAAAAACGTTTGTCGGATACATAAAAATTCACGCAATTGTTAGAAAAGTTAAAATAATTCTTCCTGTTGTGGTCGATAGTCGTGATTCGTTTTGTCGTGCATCTTCGTTTTTGTTGTTTGTTATATTAGCTGAAGGAGAGGAGAAAAATGGGTGAGTAAATTTTGTTTTTCGTTTTCATGTCAAAGAAGTTTGTTGTTAGGAGATTTGCTGTTAGTTTTTTTTTTTTTTTTTTTGTTCGGCGTTATTTGTTTTTGTTTGCTATACAGAAATTTGTGTTAGAGAGATTAGGACAATGTTGGCATATTTGTTTTTTTTTTATTTTTGTTATATTTTCATAAGCATTGATCAAGACAGAGCTTGCAATTTTAAGATAGTGGTTTGAAATGTTGCACGTATATTGTTATTACTCGTACTCCTAGGATGATTGGTATTGTAAATGGGATATATCGCTTTACTTCTTAGGTTATCCCACATTTAACGTACCCCCAATCATCATTTTGGCCATGTCTGTCAACTAATCAGCTATAATTTGGTATTTGCGTTTTTATTGGGTAGAAAATCATCCTATAAAAAATGTTCAATATTGGTCCACTCTTTAGGATGCGCCCCACATAGCTGTATCAACTATTATTCGTTATTTTGAAACTTTTGGACACTTATTCGACGGAATTCATTGAGAATATCCCTACTGAAACTAATCAATTATGGACCGTGTTTCAGGTAGCACCCATATAATAATATCCCATAATTTTCATTATTTTTTGGTATTTTGGGTTGTCACTGGTAGTATCGATATTGGTCCACTTTTTAGGGCAGCTCCCATATAACAGTACCCTCCAATATTCGGTAATTTCAAGTTTTTGTTCACACTTTTTCAACATAAGCATTTTGCACTTCTGGTTATTATTGAGTAAAAAATTTTTATATATAACCTTTTTTTAATATTGGTCTATATTTTAAGATGGTCCCAAGGAGCGGTTACCCCCATTATTCGGTATTTCGAAGCTTTTTGAACCGGTGTTGGTTCTACTTTGATATTAGGGATTATCATTGAGCAGAAAATCTCCCTATTTTTGAGTTCGATTCTTTTACCAAATTGGCTCTTATTAAATTTTCAAGTGCTGTCAAATCTCGCCCTCGATTCGCCCTCAACATAGGCGTTGATCTCTGTTATTTCTGTTGTGACTGGTATATTTTTTGATAAAATATATTCTGTACTACTCGAGCAATCGATTTGATATAATAAATGCCAATATCAATCGATATTTCCTCACACACCGCAAAAATATTCCGGCCTTCTTCAATAAAGGCTATCGAAATTGAATCGTTCTTTTAGGTTAATTCCAATTTTTTGAGTTTTTATTTTCAATATTTATTTATTTTGAGAATTATTTATTGTTTTCTACTAATTCTAGCAATTTCTGGTGCATTCGGACCTTTATTTTCTATAATAAGGCTTATTTTCTGAATGTATGGTGTACTGTACAAATTTTTGGCAATTTTGATAGATTTTACAGATTTTTTTCAAAAATTTTTATCAGTAAATGATTTTATCGGTGCTTAGTTTACATAATTTAACTAAATTAAAAAGCTTTTTTAAAAAATATTTTCAAAAAATGCAGTAAAGTAAAACATCACACAATGTTTTAATTATATGGCCACTTCAAAGTTAATGTATTTTCATAAAAACCGTTATTTATGGAAAAATTGCATGAAATAATTTTCCATTTTCACACTAAATCTCTTAAGTACAGTATATCGAAGTGTTCTGAATTAAAAAAAATTTCAAAAATACTTCAAACGAATCGAGGGCTGATCAAAAAATGTTTACCACAGTAAGTGTTTTAATTCTGTGACCACCACTGTATGTTCCATTTTCGGTATTATTACGTTTTTATGTAAGTTTTCATCGCCGTGACTGAAATTAGACATATTCCAGGTGAATAAAAAACCTCTTTCCAGAAATTGTTAATGTTTAAAAATAGCCCCCACACAAATAACACGTTTAATTTTCGTTATGTTAATGTTTCTATACCTGTTTTCCTGTTCCTGAGTGTCTTTGAACATTATTTTTTCATCCATATAAAGGTTTAAGGAACAAATACTACCATCTTTTAATTTAATATGTATGTTTCTGCCAAGCCTATTTTGTACATTACCTTTGATATAACGAACTAATTAGTTTTGAACTGTCTGTTATCATTATATTATTTGACCCTGTAGTTTTGTTTTGACCCCATTTTTGGCAAACATGACAGACAATAGGTCATAGGTAATAACAACACTATCAATGAGAGCAACACTCATGAGAGTCCTTTTCTCTGTTTAATACACAAATTTAAGCTTTTTTGTTGTTGTCTGCCACCTTACTCCCCAAAAAAGAAAAAAACTCTTTTCCTATCCCATCCAGGGCTGCCATATTTGCCGATTTATCGGCATTTTGACGATTTTTCACTCTAAAAATGGAAAATACCGATTTTCCGATTTTTGCCTCAGAATTGCCGATATCTCAACAATCGACACAAATTGTCTAACTTTATTAATTTAATACGGCGTTACCATACAAACATATAAAATTGGCAGCTTTAAATCATTATAACTATCGGTGACTCGCCGCAGCCTTTTTCAATGGCTTAGATATCTGCATTTTTTGTCAGCATTGTACTCTGTCTAGTTTACATTTTACATCGAATAAGGCAAAATTAAAAATAAACGAATAAAAAGTGCGCACACGTATCAAATTGGTGGTGTATTCTATAAAGTTAATTTATTTAATTATAAATATGGATAAATACCTGACAAAACGAAAAGGTATTTACTTAAATATGGTCTGTTCCCGTACTGCAAGAATCTACTATTTTTTACTCCGAGTAGATTCTTGCAGTACGGGAACAGACCAATAGTGTCTAAGGTACATGTGTTGATTTGTTGATTTTTCATAGAAAACAACACAGACGAGGAAAATAGTTGTGCATCAAGTGTCCAGCAGGAACAACACACAAGAAGTAAGCAGAAATCACAATGGATTGACTCTGATACGGAGTGTTGGGCAGAAATGAGGAACAATTTTTTCTTTTGTAAATTGTGCAACGTGCAGTTGAAAGCTAGTTCGGGAAAATGCGACTTACTGGCCCATTCAAAAACAAAAAAACGTTTAACCAAAAAAATATGAATTTATTTATAAATTATATGTTGCCGATTTTTTGCCGATTTTTAAAAATACAAATGCCGATTATGCCGATTTTTTTCTGAAAAATTGACGATTTTTCATGAAATTTAACTGGCAGCACTGATCCCATCATGTATTGAGAAAATCAAATCTAATGAGAGGATTTCATCTCCGTTTAACAAACAAACGGTGGTACATATGTGTTGTTGTCTCCCCAAAAAGGGAAATTATTTGTCATTTCCCACCATTTATTTGTTACAACAAATACAAAATATCCCTTCATGCTCTCTATTATGCAATTCCTCGCGTGATTTCTAATTAGAACTTCAGTTGTGCGCGAATAGCTTACGGGTCGGTTGTATTTGCCTTTGAAGAAATTATTTTTAAAAAATCGTTTTTTCCCTCAAGTTAATAATATTTTTTTTGTCATTTTATTTCTTGCAAATTATTTTATTTGAAAATAACAACATTGTTCAAGAAAACATTTTTGGGATAAATTAAGAAATGAAACTATTGTTGTAAAAGATAAATAATAATGTGTGCTGCTCTCGTCCGTAATCGTGAATCGTTTTGTCGAGAATCTTCGTTTCAATTTTTTCATGCATTACAGAGGGAGAGAAGACCGGGTGAGTAAACCTTTTTTTGTTATCATAACGGAACAGGAATTTGTTATTGTGAGATGGACAATGTTAGTGTATTTGCTTTAATTTAGTTCCTCAAAGAAGGATAATCTATTTAACTCTCCAATTCTAATGAAAGCATTTGTTCTCCATGTAGTAAACATGAGAACAAATGCTTGAATGTGACAATGTCTCCCACACTACTCTCCCCCAAAAAAAGAAGAGCTTTAATTATAATTTCTCACCATATATGCATTACAACAAATACTAAATGTATTTTGGTGGTATTTATTATTGCAATTATTCACATGACTTCTTGTTAGAATTTTAGTTTTGCGCGAATAGCTTACGGCTCGGTTGTGTTTCCTTTGGTTAAAGTTGTGTTCAATTTTTTTTCCTTCATGGAGTTATTGCAATGTTATTTGTCAATTATTTTATTTGAAAATACAATTATTGTTAAAGAAAAAAGTATTTTTTTGGATATATCAAGAAATGTGTGTGTTGTTTTGGTTGATAGTCGTGAATCGTTTTGTCGAGCCTCTTCGTTTTTGTTGTTTGTTATATTGCTGTGGGAGAGAAGACCGGGTGAGTAAATTGTGTTTTGTTTTCAGCAATTTGTTGTTGGGAGATTGACAGTATTCGTGTATTTGGTTCATTCGGGCAATTTTCTGCGGTGTTTGTGCAATATTTACCAAATTTTGTAGGTATCCATGTACATACATAAACATGTATACATAAATTCGTCATCAGAAATGCCTGAAGGGAATAAAGAGAATACTTATCTAATGTTTTACAAGGGGAAAAAAGGGTCGGTGAAGTAGATGTATATACCAAATAGTAACACAGGAAGCCCTGAATATGCACATTCTGCTTTTTATTGTCAGTGTTAAGGTCGATCGTGGTATGATTGACATGAAAATTTGCATTATGCTCTCCACCCTCCGCCTTGGTGGAGAGCATAATGCAAGTCAAAGGCGACATTGAAATATTCCTACTTATTGATCATAGATTGAATGTACACTGTGCATTGTACTGACAGGGATGGGCGGTGTGCCAAACTTTTAGGTTTTCGACTGTCAAAAAGGTGTAAACGTCGAAAACGTCATATACCTGTATAAGATGTAGTAAACATAATTTATTTTAATATTGTCGCCATATACCGTTATTTTCAAGAACATACAGTGGTGATCAAAACATATGCAACTGAAATGGAATATGTGGAAATATGAGTTGCATATGTTATGGCCCAGCTAAAATCGAGTTATCCATTTTATCAATAAATTTTACAGCGAAATACCACAAATTTCTGAGAAAAATTACAATTTCAATTTTTAACTTCAAATAAAAAGATCACAACATATTTCCACATATTCAATTTCAGTTGCATATGTTTTGACCACTACTGTATATTATTTGTACATATATCTGACTATTCTTAACTAAAGCTGATGAAAAAATTTTATACTTTTTTGAGAAGAAAATTTTGAAGTTTCTTATGGATTTGAGTAAAGCATTTGATATTTCAATTTCATTTGATATTTCAATTTTGTCAAAAACCTCATGGTTTTGGGTGGGTTTCCGACGTTTCTGACGTATGTATTATACATCGGAAATGTATGTCATTTACGTCACTGTTTCTGACGGACCATCTCTGCTTCAAAATGCTTCACTGAGTATGTCCGAATTTAGTTTTAATAACGTAATGTACTTGACATTGAAAATAATTTAATGTGGAAAACCAAACATCCATATTTTGTAGGCCTTGCCTTGACATTGCCAAATATAAAGGTCCAGTTCAATTGTAGATATTTTTATGGTTTTATGCCACATTTAACATAGGCATGTCCTCTCTTACATTTTAGGAAATTTGATTGTTCCACTCCCTTCTTCAAAGCGAAAGTTAATTTCAGAGAATTTGTTCAATAGGCACATTATTCTAATAGAAAAGTATTGGCATTATCAACATGTGTGCTGTAGGCTGATATTGGTCAACATTATTCAAACCATCGATTTGATATTATAGATGTCTTTATACGTCGATATTGTCTCACATACCGCAAAAAAATATACCGAAATTATTCAATAAAATTCTTCGAATTCGAATCGCTTCCTTAGATGAATTCCCAACTTTCAAGTTCTTATTTCAAATACTTGTTTGAAGAAATATTTATGCATATCTAGTATTTCTAGTAATTTCAGGAACACTTAGTCCTTAATTTTGTATCTTTATTAAAGACCCCTAGGTACCTCCCAGGTCAAAAACATGGGTTTCCCCAATTAGAAATGAGGGAAAATATATCCTTAAATAGTGTACTTTTAATTACATATTTAGTACCTATAATAAATTTTAATATTTATAGTAATATACAGGCCATAAGTTATATGACTCCATTTTGTTTCTAATATTTTGTCAATGTAAAATTGGCACATTTGTCACTAAAACCGCCGTAGAAAGCAATTCTGTTGGAGAAATATGGAATGGGAAATATAGAATAGATAAAAGATGATTTAGACATGCCTTTTAATTGAATCCAGATTAAAATATATACAAGAAACCCCTTTGGACATCTTCTATTCGAATATCCATATCTTCAGTAGCTACCGGTATCAGCAGGTATTCCAAAGGTTTAATTATTTTTTTTTTTTTTAATAAAGCCGCATTAAATTTGAAACAGTGGCGCTAAGGACTTGTGTTCATTAATAATTTGCCCCACCAACCATGACGAATATTTTCAAATAGTTCCGCAAATACTTCATTACATGCTATGAAGAACCTGTTGCAATGTTCTAGAAAAAAATTGCTACAAATTCCTTGGAAAAATCACACCTCTACTATTACAAACTCATTAGTTCATTTCCAAAACATAGCATGAGTTTGCACCTTATAATGAGGTTCAAAATTGGCCTAAATAATATATGTTTCTATTCGATTGTATTGCAACAAAGTTAAACGGTCTTCCAACGGGACCTGTCTCGATATGCGATTTAATTGTAGGAGTTAACAAGTAGCAGCTAGTTATGTTATAAATTTAGAATCCTCCTTTGTTTCACCAAGGTCTCTGGAGACCAAAAGAGTAGCAAATCAGAAGTGAAAACTCCTGCTAAGTTTGATCAAGTTAGAGTTCAATCTCAGTTCCTATTTATTCCTTGGAATTTTAACACATTAGACATGAAACGGTATAATATTCTCTTAACCCTACCAATTTGCTGATCTAGAAACTTGGCATGAGTTTTCACTTCTGATTTGCTACACTTTTGGTCTCCAGAGACCTTGCTGAAGTATTTTTTTCTTCCGACACAACATGGAAGGACTCTAAATTTATAACATAACTACCTCCTATTTGTTAACTTCACAAACATTAATCTCCTATCGATAGAGGTCACTACGGAGGAAAACCTTATAGGCAACCGTTTATGATTTAGGCTAATTTCGCACCTTATTAGAAGGTGCAAACTCATGCTACGTTTCCGAAACGAACTAATGAAATCGTATTCGATGATGTGTGAATATTCCAAGGAATTTGTAGCAATTTTAGAAAAACCTAGCAACAGGTCCTTGATAACGTGCAATAATGTATTTGCGGAACTATTTGAAAATATTCGTCATGGTTTGGCAAAACAAATTATTAAAACAACACAAAGGCCTAAGCGCCACTGTTGCGGTTTTTTTAAAAAGAATTTAATTAATCCTTTGGAATACCTGCTGATATCGTTAGCTACTGGGGATTTAAAATATTTTGTAGGCCATTATCACACCAATAGGCGTGGATTTTTTTAAAGAATAATTTCAAAGGATACCAATAGGTATGGATTTTTTTAAGAATATTTTTAAAGGATACCAATAGGCGTGGATTTTTTTAAGAATATTTTCAAAGGACACCAATAGGCGTGGATTTTTTTAAACAATATTTCCAAAGGACACCAATAGGCGTGGATTTTTTTTAAAGAATATTTTCAAAGGATACCAATAGGCGTGGATTTTTTTAAAGAATATTTTCAGATATCGAACAAATCAACAGGCGTGGATTTTTTTAAAGAATATTTTCAAACACAGGCTATAGGCGTGGATTTTTTTAAAGAATATTTTCAAAGGATACCAATAGGCGTGGATTTTTTTAAAGAATATTTTCAAAGGATACCAATACACAGGCTATAGGCGTGGATACCAATAAAGAATATTTTCAGAGGATCAAACACAATAGGCGTGGATTTTTTTAAAGAATATTTTCAAAGGATACCAATAGGCGTGGATTTCTTTAAAGAATATTTTCAAAGGATACCAATAGGCGTGGATTTTTTAAAGAATATTTTCAAAGGATACCAATAGGCGTGGATAAAGAATATTTTCAAAGGATACCAATAGGCGTGGATTTTTTAAAGAATATTTTCAAAGGATACCAATAGGCGTGGATTTTTTAAAGAATATTTTCAAAGGATACCAATAGGCGTGGATTTTTTAAAGAATATTTTCAAAGGACACCAATAGGCGAGGATTTTTTTAAAGAATATTTTCAAAGGATACCAATAGGTGTGGATTTTTTTAAAAAATATTTTCAAAGGATACCAATAGCCGTGGATTTTTTTAAAAAATATTTTCAAAGGATACCAATAAGTGTTGATTTTTTTAAAGAATATTTTCAAAGGAATCAAAGGATACCAATAGGCATCCTGAACATTATCCTCAATGTCTCTGTTCTACAAATTCTTGTTTTGACCTTATTGTTTGCGCACGTTGTGTTAGCTACCAAGGTAGAGGAGAACACTATGTGAAAAAACACTTGTTCGATTTGTTTGTATGTGGTTTTTGCGTTAAACAGACACCGACCTCTAACAAGCCACTGAAACTGATAAACAAACTAACAAGCCCAATGAAAGGCGGCACCAAACAAAAGGAATGACTTAACTGAATGTTGTTGTTGTTCATTTATGAGCCTGCGATTTGTGTAGGTGCCAAACAACAAAATGTGCCTAAGACATCATCGACAAAAAACAAGTGTATTTTCGACTTTGGCTACCAACAACAAAAAAATTGCCGCTTCGAAAGGGGTATGAATTTCAGGAATTCATAAATACCAAATAATCGCGTGATTATCGCTCAATAAATGCCAGAGAATACGAACAAAAAATCGAACAACTCAGTTGATGTTGTATTCTAATGATCCTAAATCCAAAAATTGTTTTGGTTTATGATTCTTCAAATTCTTAAATAAAACGTCACCTACTGTTCGTTTGGGCTCAGTTTTCCACAAAAAACACGTAAGCCTTAAACCCTTTGAACCGCTGGCAAAATACCGCTAATGCCACTGAGGCAATATCCCAAAACAAACCCTAATTTTGTAGAGTCACAATAACAAGGAGTTACATTTGATGTTGTCATATTATGGCATCATG